>NC_136418.1:191339372-191614372 GCF_052625555.1 Lactuca saligna
CCTGGTCAATGATTTGATTACAGATGACTTTTGCAGTGCAAGTCGTAATTTTTATTGTTTGGTAATAAGTATGATTTTCCTTCAAAGTTTAACATACCAATACTCACTATCCTTTGACCGTGAACACTGCATTGATCTAGGACACTTTACTTTATTACTTCACCCACTTGCATTCCTTCAGGTATAATACCTCTACACTCCACTTTAAGTCTTACTTTGTCATTTTTTAAGAAAAGATTCCTTCTAGTTTCAATAAAATGTTGGTTAACTTTCTCTTTTATGTCATTCTTGGATTTATACTTTTGCCTCACGTAGAAAGGGGTTGCATGCACTACACCATGTAAGCATCTATTCTCTTTCCCTAACTATTCAAGATTGCTTTCCTCTTCTCATCATCAATGTCTTCTCCTAATGAATACCCCTCTGTTGGATTTGGTGTCTAATCCCATAACTATAATTGGTATATACTTAATTTGATATGTAGCATGGTCCTTCTGGGTTGCCTTCACTCATGCAACTTGACAGGATGACTAGTGGAGAGAGAGTAAAATTTATTATGTGAAATAATAAACTGGTACTTAAATGATTTTATTAATATATTACAAGATTAATATATTATTTAAAAATCATATTATTAATTGGTGATTAATCATAAATTAATTTGATATTAAGTTTGAGATCAAAAGAACTGATTAATAATGGATGGGCAGTTTTGCAAATCATTGATAGTTGTAGAACTAGGCTATTGGACTCCTTGAGTAGGAGTGGACGAAATCCTATAGGGAGGCCCTATAGATTTCGTACAAGGTCTCATAAGGAGGATTCCATGGGCTGCTTAAGCCTTAAGCAGAAATTAAGGTTTCCTTCAGAAACCCTAGCATCCCACAACTATATAAAGACCCCTAATCACTTGGAATTTCGGCTTATGCTTGAAAGAATGAAACCCTAGCCAATTTCTAAGTGTCTCTACTATCATCTTTTGCATTGGGTGTTTGTGACTCCATTAGAGGTGCAACACTTGGGGTACTGAGCTTTCAAGAGTCAATGATCTTCAAGGATTGTTCTTGTTATTACTATATAACAAGTGAGGTAATAATCTAACCCTAATTTCATATGAATTTCGAATCTTGTATGCTAGATCTAGGGTTATTGCTTTGGTATTCTATTTGCAAGTTTAATTAGTGAAAAACTTAGATCCAAAGGAATTAGGGTTGCATGATCACATAGGAATGTAGATATGCTCAAAACCTATCACACTCATCATTGTTTATTGCCTCAACATCATCTATATCATCCTCTTCATTTTCACACTCTTCTATATGCTTTCTTCTTTCAATGTATTCAACATCTAAGTCTATATACATGTGAAAGTTGGTCCTATCCACCTCTACATCACTCCCATAATTTCATCATCTTCCAAATAATCACTGTCACTCTCACTCTCATCACTTTCTCCTTCTACTTCTACTTCATCTTCATCATCACTCCCAACTGTATAGTTTGTCTCTTTACCAAAGAATGGGTCAAAGTTTTCAAAGTCATATAATTCGACATTTGCTATTGACTTTGTATTTGGTAAAAATCATCCAAAAAAATCCAAAATTATTTTAATCTAGTGATTAGAGAAGGATTCTAAACATTAAGTGCAAAACATAGTATACATTACCGTGAATGAGATTAAGGTGTTGATTATACATATTTGTTCTAGAGCATCAATCGACCAAATTGATTTCCTTGTTAGATTTGTTCGGGAATAAGCTGTAGCTCACCATATCTTCAATGGACAAGGATATGGTAACATATTTGTTGAGATTAAGAATCGTCCATAAAGAACATGTCAATGTACTGTTATATATGCCATAAAGAATTCAATTCAAGAATATTATGATGTTGAGCATAAATTATTTCAAATAATAATTTTGAATGATATTATTTTCTACAAAATTTATTTAAATATTTAACAATGTTTGACATACAAAACAAGGACATGTAATAAATTCCTAAAGAGTTGAGCATTGATTTCAAGAGCATACACCGATCTCCGATAAAAAGCATTTTAATTTTCCAAAAAGAAAATATTTTAAGAAATTTATCAATCATAGTATTTAACCCCGATAACCGCAACATAATAGAATTCACTAGAAACCCAAGATGTTAACAAAGGAAGTTTCGTAGCCTTGCAACATGTTAACGTAGCAAACTGGCCGACCCCAATCAAGTAGCACAAATTCCAAATAAATTAGCAAACTATTTTTCAGTTAGAATTATTATATTATAATGCTGAAATCCCATATCCTCTAGATATTAGAAAATAAGGGTATAAAATTGCTCGGATTAGTGAGAGTTGTGAAACACTTTCAGATTAAAACATTTTGAGGGTACACTCGAAAATCTCTAATTGGATAAAACTTACTGTTTTCTAGAATGGATAACGAAGAAGATGTTATGAAGATCTGTACCCAAAATGATTTCGAAATTGATCATATAACAGGAAACAACCTCTTGTCTTAAAACTGTCAAATGACAGTTTTATGTCCCAAAAATGTCCAAAACGGTCATAAACTAACCTAAAACCGGGTCTGAAATATGGATCACAAAACCGGGTGTATTTACAGAAAATACTGATTTCTGAACTTAGTTCAATAATTGTCAAAATGACATTAATCAACAAATTAACCCCATTACACATAAATAATATTAGTGATATAAAATCATCAACACTACTAATATTTGCCGGTGAGATTGATATCTACTAATGCCGTGAAATTTATTTAGTGGCATGATTAAGTAATGTAATGTAGTTAGTGCAAGAATGACCTGTTTGAGTCGAGCACTCTAATAAACGAGTATTCCTAACTAATCTCTTACGTATGTGTTTTAATCCTCATGGTTGTGGTCCAGTTCAATGATGACAAGTTCGTAGTCCAACATGATTTATAGGCCATCAAAAACACCAGAATGCATTTTATTTGGATGAACTACAACTATTCATGTATAATACATTAGTAACATTAATTTGAAGCATTCTTAGAGAACCATCCAAAAAGATGATGTAAAACCTAGTTAGTCTAGTTGTAAGTTATATATTCTGGTCTTTATGGAGATACATGTTTATTAATGCGCCACACCATATGCAAATGATACAAAAATAAAATAAAAAACATAAATTTAATAAACATTGCGTCCATCTTTACCTCCACTGGCCATAAAAAAATTCCAAATTCGGGGTTATTTGTTTATTAAAAGTGCATAGAGTCTACAAATGAGATTCAATTATACTGCCTAAAGTTTTCAAGAACCCACTACAGATCTCTATGGTGCGACTTACTTTTGAGTGTTTTGATTTTTTAATACCCCAATTAGGTTTAATCCTGCAACAAAATATCTTCCTTTGGTATATAATTATTATGTAATTTAACAAAATTTATCATGTTTTTTGAAAAAATGGTTTTAATATTGTATTATCTTTGTTATAATTAAGTTATTAAGTTTTTTAATTTTTATAATATTGACATTTAACCGATCAACTCACTTACCCGTAGAAATGACATATTGACATGTTAGCCATTGAGGACATGACATTATTTTGTTATGTGGTGTTATTATTATTTATTTAAAAGTTGCACAAAACATCACGTTGTCATTTTAAAAAAAGAATTCATTATTATTATTTTTTTGTTCCAAATCAAATGATCTATTTGTATAAATAAAATTTAGTATGTTTGAAATCGTATAAATATATTTTTCCTATTTAAAAACATATATACATTTTTTAATGAATACCAGTTTTATACATTTAAACTATTGGTGAAAATTAATGACACGACACGAACAAAATACACGACACGAAACAAAATTGGGATGAAACTGAAATTTGAGTTCGTATGCGTGTCGTGTTTGTTGTTTTTAACTGATTCGTTTTCGTGTTAGTTACAAAAACACGACATCGTCTCGTGTCGTGTTACATAAAACCATGTCGTGTTGTGTCCTGACAAAAACACGACATGATGGCTTGCCACCTCTAATTTAATCTGTAATGATGTAGTTTAGGAGTAAGATTTAGAAGGTATCTACATATGTGTTAGCCACTTAAAAAAACATAAAAACATGAAGATACAATTTAATAAAAACTAGGGAAGAACCCCGAACCCCGCTTTGCGGGGTTGGATATACCAAAGAAATGGACAAAACAGGGAGAATTTATTGAGGTACATTTAGTCAAAATCCTTGATTGTAATGTTGAGTTTCCAGTTTTTTGCTGTAAAACCAATATGGTTTGTTTTAACTTTTCAAATCTGTCGGACATAATGGTTAATCTACCATTTTGTCACTGTAAATGAGCCATGAATTCTGGATCAATGTAAACTCCTATGACCGTGTTTGTCTTGAATCATTATATCATTTAAACATTAAACTTTGTTTAAAACTATGTTCAAAACCAATGATCCTAATCAGGCTGGAAGAAGTGTATAAATTTGATACTTATTCACCACCAAACAAAATATATGCCAAAAAATAGAATTTAATATTATATGTGCAATCTACATACTTTTTATGGTAGATATGCATAGTGAGAGTGCTCCTTGGCAGCAACTAATTTAGACCAAATGGTACACTTCATATCCAGAAGCATTTTGAAGATATGTTGTAAAAAAATCTGAAAAGAACAACCATCAAACATATGAAACACATTAGTCCACATAGTATAATTAGTAAATATTTTTACTTGATCGAGCTTCTTGACTAAGTAAGGGACCCTACTGCAATCTGCCAAGTTACTATTGACACTTTGGATATGTTATCTAGTATACCAAGGGCGTTGGCTACAGATGTAATAGAATTTAATGAAAGTAAAATGATCTACTATCTAACGAATTGTGTTTCAATTATGACATTTTAATCTATTTATAACATATAAATTCATTACAATATGTAGAAAGTGAAATATCAAGAATTCAAATTCATGTACGGATTATGCTGAATGTAATGTATATCAAGAAAATTAGCAACATTAGATGAAGTAGGAATAAGGGTAATTTAGTCATTTTATCCCAAAATGTTTCATAATAAAAAAAAACAAAGTACAACGCTACAATTAGATATTGTAATGTCCGTAGATTTGGACTAGTCAATTTAGAGACGATAAACATCAAAAATGATTTTTTTTATGGAAGATTATTTAGAAGGAGTAATCTTAACTAAGTTGTAGTATATGTTACAAGGATTCCGTACATATAAAGAACGCCGAAATCCGAGTTATACGAACAAGTTATGACCTGTCAAAGTTTCGCGACAGAACCAACACGACACAACGCGACGTAAATAGTGAATTTACGATAGAGCGATATTTGGATTTAGCAATCTAAACAAAAGTCGTATAATACGTTAAATCGAGAGCGTGCATGAAAAGAACGCCCAAATCTGACTTCGTATGAGGAAGTTACGATTTTTCGAAGTTTCGGCTTAGCAGTGTACAACCCGAAGTTCGAATATAAGATCGAACGATATTTAGCCAAAACAATCTAAACGAGAATTGAATATCTTGTTGATTGTAGTCCAACGCTGAAAAGACAGACGAAAACGGACGACAAATTAAGAAGTTACGAGTTTATAACGGAGTTTTCCTATCCCGGCCTACTAAAAATAATATATAAATAATATAATAAAAATAAAGTCAAAATTAGCCGACAAAGTCTAAATAAAAGTTGTAGATCTTGTTTTTACCTACGCGTCGATATAAAAATATCGAAAACGGAGTTCGTATGCGAAAGTTATGAATTTCTGAAGTTCGGGGCGCGAAACCCCAAAACTGTCAGAGTTCACGACGTGAATACAGTGTTCACGACGTGAACTCAATATTTATGACTTCCAGAGCCTGACAGACGCAACTTGCAATGACGCATGCAGTGACGACTGAACTCACAACGTGAATATTTGAGATTCACGACGTAAATCCATAAAATCATCCCTATATATAGAAATCGAAGGGCAACCGATTTAGGTTGCAACTTTATCGCTCTCTCACTCCTGATACTCTCTATAAGCCCTATTTTAACCACTCGAAGCCCCGATATCATCCCGAGTCACGAAGCAAGTCCCGAAGTTCCGAAGATCCCGAGAAGAAAAGAGCATCTGAGCCGAAGCTCTACCCGCGAGAGGCCCGATGTGTGAAGAGATCACAGTTTCACCTGTGCCAACCCGGAATTTCCATTATGTACGAACTTTATAAGGTCAGTAGAAGTTATAACAGTCACAGTAAATTTTCATACTTTTCTGTATAAGTTTGAGTATTTCGGGATTTACACTTAAGGGGATATCAGGAGAGTGGATGCACTAGGGTTTTGTGCAACACGGTTATTCCAAAACTCTATTACATTAGAGTTCATTATGGGAATAAAATATTTTCTGCCAAAAATCTCAAGACTATATATAGAATTTTGAGCCATATTAATTCATTATTGACAATTCCAACTAGAGAAAAGCCATTTCTATCTCACGGATCTTCGGGTTTTCATCCCAAATCGTGAGTACCCTTCTCTAGTTACATTATATGGCTTATAACATGTTTAATAACCTCGATTACATAACAAATATGTGAGATTCGGGAGTTTACCGCCCAAGAACGTTCTTGGAGAGTAAACTCCTATATGAGGCTTATATGATGCCTAGTCCCTTTCGCATGTTAAATAACGACCTTAGGATGTTATGTAAGTGTATTTAAGACAAGAAAACACCAAAGAAACACCTAAGTTTAGGTGTTCACGGCCAAAGGAGTTCTTGGACCGTGAACTCCAAAAACAAGGACCAAAAGGTGTTTTTAACACTCCTAAGGCTTTGGACATTTACATAGAATTGTTTCCACTTAAATCAAGGACTTAAACACATCCAAGAACCCCACTTTTGAGAGTTTACGGCCCTATGAATGCTCCTGGGCCGTGAACATCAAATGAAGGCACCAAAGTGTGCCTAAGGCCTTCATTTGCTTAGGGTAAAAGTCTAGAACATATCCTACATGTGTATGAGACTTGAAAACATCAAAAACACCCTTCTATAAGAGTTTACGGCAGTAAACTCAAAGGGATTTGGTCTTTGGGCCGTAAACTCCTCAAAGGAGTGTTTCTATGCCCTAAACCCTTCCAAGAATTAATCCACCAAGTTGGAATACTTCTAGAGATTCTTTTAGAACTTCAAAACACCAAATGTCACCAAGCTTGAGAGTTCACGGCCGTAAACTCATGAGTTTACAGCCGTGAACTCCTTGTGTGATGGCCATGGAAGAGTAAACTCAAGTATAGGGTCCTTTGGAACCCTAAACCCAAGTACCTTATCCCACAATAGGTTAGATGAAATCCTTAGGGCTTATAACACTTATATTAAGTGTTTATTATGTTCTAGGATGTCTTAACAATATCAATTAGTAGTTTAAGACTAATTGGATACATATATGTGGTATTATATGTTAACTAGGGTTATAAAGTGTGTTCAAGACTTCACTTGTCACCTAGCGATCCTACATCTTCAGTTCATCCATAACACTCACTACAGGTGAGTTCATACCCCTTAACCAATGATTTAAATGTTTTTAAATGCTTTATGGGGGGGGGGGGGGAATGCAAGTTAATTACTTATAGTTATTACAAGTTAATTACTTATAGTTATTACAAGTTAATTACTTATAGTTATTACATCAATCACATGTGACTAATAACTACAAAACCAATGATTTCTTACCGTTCAAACTGTTTATCAAACCGTATTGTTTCAAACTGTTTTACAAACTCATTTTACTTATCAAATACTTTCATTTAAACTTTTTAATACTTATTATCAATTGCATGTCTATGTATGTATACTTATGTAATAAATGTTTAAAAGGCTTAGGAAGGCCTACCCGCCCTATTTCCTTTTCGCGCTTGAGATGTGGTCTGGTGGGATATCGGGTATCCCTCCGAAGGTCATTTAAATATTAATTATATATCTTGTGTACATATGTAGTCATAAAGGTCCTTCCAGTTCATTCAGTACCCTTAGGTAGCAAGGGTATTCTTCCAGGTTCATACGTACCAATTACATCATTAGTAAGTTACCATAGGGGTAGCACAGGAGAATACTAATACTATAACTAGAACAAAGAAACATAAAATGAGTCAGTTCATTCATGATTCAGTTCGAGTAGTACACATAGTACATTGCTATACATGCTAGATAGAGAGAACGTACATTACAGCTAGCACACGCAGAACATTTCAGTACACACAGGCTAGATAGAGGAAGATTACACTTTCAGTTAGTACATTTGTTACATATACGTTTATGCAGTTATGTGAACCATTGAGCGGGTCATGGCACTTCCTGCCCCGACCGTTCTTGTATCCCGAATCTCCTAAATTGGAGAGTGTATGAGTTTGCGTATAGATCTATACTGGATTGACTATCCTAAACCTTGCTGCTCGCTACAGTTGGACTTGCAAGTCTACGGGTGCCAAATGTCATTTCTTACGGTGTCTTACATCGTCGTTTTACTAGAGTCGGTAGCAGGATGCAGGTCGATCACATGTTATTTTAAAACACCTTTTTGTATTAAGGTAGTTAGTACCACGGTAGTCACATATTACAAATACTACGGTACGTTAATATTTTCCCATTTACATTCACTTCGTGAATATTCACACGATGCACAGTAATGTAGTAACTATATTTTTGGTTAATGATAGTCAGAATTTGGGAAACACACACTCTAACAAGAGACATATACACGAACACGAGATGCCTTGGTAGAAGGCTACAGTTAGTAGGAAACATAGGGTTTTCTAGGAGAGTTCAAACATTATACAAACATTTTACAGAAACAACTTTCAAACGTTTTCATACAAACTCAGACATTAATATACTTATGATCTCACTAGCTTTAAGCTGATACTCGCTTTCAAAATAACTTGTATTCTCAGGTCACCACTAGACAGGTACAGGTGCCAGGCTTTTGAGAAGATGGAGTTCGTTCAAGACTCATCTTTTATTTTGATATGTATATTTTTGGTGTCTATAACTTTGACAGAACACACATGTATGCAATTATAATATTAATGCAATGGATGATGTTGTTGCTTGCTTACTATTATTCATTGTTGTGATAGTGTACATGAAGTCCTCCGCCCCAGAATGTTTCCGCCATTCATGGTTTTGGGGTGTAACATCACCGAAGGATACTACTTCTACAATCCGTAGTGCTACCGGATCATCTTTTGATCAAGTGAGTGTATAGTCCATTTCGTAACACGATTTTAATACAAGTATTGTTTGAATGTATTAAGTATATGTTTTGTGTGAGTGTGTAGTCACTTTCTTCTAACACATAAATATGAAGTATTTGTTATGAAATACGTGCTATGTGTTTATATATTGTTTTTTATTCGAGATGAGTGTGGAATGGATGTTTTATATAGTTTTTAAATGAGTTAAACTGTATATGTGTTTTATATCTACAAATATGTTCGGTAGAACATGGGTAGATGAGATAGTTGGTGTGTGATAAAAGGATGAGTTGGATAATGAGATAAGAGGTGATATAGATCTTGAGATGAGGGTGACAAGTGGAAAATGAGTGAAACCTTTACCTAAACGATGGCCCCCATCATTCAGCAGAGTAGGGATGACAACCACAGACTATTCTAGACAGTCAGTGGAACACTAGCAGTCTCGCAACTTGTAGGTGTTTGTGAACATTGTGTTTACCGGTGTACTCTAAAAACCCATTGACATGTATTGCAAGAGGGATCTCGAGAATGATACTGTCAATAAACAAGATAAACTTGTTATTAGATCTGGGATTATGGATCAGATCAGGATTTAGGTATAGTAAATTGTCCCTAGTCCGGGAGTATGGATTGGGCATAGTTTTAGATCCGGGAGTATGGATCAGACCAAGAGATTAGTTTTAGATCCGGGAATATGGATCAGGTGAAGAGATTAGTTTTAGATCCATGAGTAGGGATTAGGCAAAGAGGAAAATTTTAGATACGAGAGTTAGATCGTGTCGTTGTGAGGATCGATGGGGGTAGGATAAGAGTTGTTTTTATATGGTGAAATTATATAAGTTTGTGAGTTCTATATGTGTGTGTGTGTGTGTGTATATATATATGCTATAACATTGTGGGTTGAAAACCCTATATGCTCACCAGGCTCCCAAGCCTGACCCACTCAGTTTTCTTTGTATCACAGGTATCAATACGAAGACATATTTCACTGAGAGATTAAAGGAGATGTAAATCACTAGTGTAAATAAATGTATGTTCTGTTTATGCTAATGTGTCTGTATCGGAACATGACATCCCAAGATTTTGTTATATAATGAAAATACATTTCTTTAAGAAATGCTTTGATAAATTCTTATCATATTTTGTTTTGGGAATAAATTCCGCAACCGTTTTCTTTGAAAGATTACTCTGATTTTAAAACACAAAGCATAAACAAGTTGGTTTTTTCTGGCCGTGAAATTGGGGATGTCACAGTTGGTATCAGAGCATTAGTTTAAAGGAACTAGGAATTTGTAGGAAATTTCTAGACTTAAACTTATAATGCTAAGTAATGATTGTGATGAGTGTGTCTAAAATATGTTAGGTAGTACACCTAAATTGACACAAGCACTAGTTTATTTTAGGAATAAGGCCTAAAATGCTTTTATGTGCTAAATGTTTTGTGTGTTAGCTATATTGATGCTATCATTTGTTCGGATTCATGGTCTGTTGCCGACCGGACCTGGAAACCTTATGTGTTTCGGATTCTAAGCGTATGACTATGATATTATGACTAGCATGTAAACGTTTCGGAGTGATAAGGATGATTCGAACATCTATTGTGGATAGGGATCTGAATTCGCCCAATTTGGTATATAGATCGAAATGGTAAGCACACAAATCAGATTGGGAAATGATAACCCACAACCCGAGCCACAAGGGATTAGGAGTGCACCAGAAGTAACAGTTGTACCCGAGCCAATCACGATGGTAGGAGTCTACGCAATGGTACGGATGATGTTGGATCAACAGATGAAAGAAACGAGGTGTTTACTTCAACAAAGTAAGGACGAACTTACTGTGCCAGTATGCCAGACACCTACTCTTGAGGTAATTATCTGGGTTTCTAAGTCAATTGAAGAAATGATCAACGACAGGACCACCAACAAGGTTGAAATTGGAAAAAAGAGGAAATTTTGAGGAGCCTTCGAGGCCCAACAAAAGCAACATGTTCTCGAAGTCTAGCAAAAAAGGAAGTAAAGAAAAATGGTGATGGAAATGCAAAAAGAAAAACTATCACAACTAGGAATTTGATGCCTTGTAAACATTGAACAACGATAACAAATGTGAACCAACAATGTGAAATCATGTATGATTCTTATTCAATAACAACAAACTTCCATCAAACACTTTATAAGAGCACATCGAATAGTCAACAAAGAATTAGAAACCCTAGAAATCCCGGTTTAAGTCCATTATGGACTAGGATTTCCTTATTGGGCCTAATGGGCCAATAAGCTTCCAATTTGACTATCTTGGGGTTAGAACTCTTAAATGGGCTCTAATTGGACCCACCTTCATTTCTTTTAACATTTTGAGCCATATTGGGCCTAGAATGAAATAAAATACACTAATAGACCTCATTGAATCACAACAAATTTAAATTAGCCCTAACGGGTCATAAAAATCATACTTTGATTTATTTGGGGCCAAAACAAATTTAAATTAGCCCTAACGGGTCATAAAAATCATACGTTGATTTATTTGGGGCCACAAATCATCTAAGTGAATCATAAGACGGGCCTAAGAGCAAAAAGCCAATTTTCTTCTTTTCCCCTCTCCTCTTCTCGGTCCAACAACCCAAAATGGAAGAGGGTTGACTTCCATTTGCCACCTCACATTTACCCATAGGTCCTCCATGCATATAACTCATATCTCCATGCAACCACCACTTCATCTACTCTCTCTTCTCCTCTCTTTTTCTCTCGGCCGAAACAACATAAACACACACACACACATTTCACTCAAACTCTCTCAAAGAAACTCTCTTCATTCTTCATTAATTTTTTTTCGAGATTTAGAGCTTGATAAGGAGTTTCTTCCACAAAAATCATCATTCAAGGTAAGTGTATGTGTGGATCTATGATCTAGATTCTTTGTTTTATCAAAATATCTTCCTAATCTATCTAAACTCATAATCACCATCTTAGAAACACCTAAGTTCGAGATCCTCCAAGGAAAGCTTACTAGGCCAAGATTTGCACCAAACCTCTTCATTTCTCTCTTTAAAACCGAAACCACAACTCAAGGTGATCTTCATACCCCTCTCGTTTCGGTTTTTATATGTTTTATGGGGGAGAATACAAGAAAATGTATAGATCTATGTGTATGTGTATGCTGTGTGTGATTTTATGCATGTATGTATGATTTTATGTGTTTTTATGATTAACATGTAACTAAAAAGGGGTGTTAACTCGAGATCTATGACATGAGAAAGTAAACAAACATGATCTAAGTTATTTTACACCAAACAAGTCAAGAATAATAACTTATACTTCAACATAAAACCCATTTTTGTGCTTAAATTGTCAAATATACAAAAATTTGGGTTAAAAGTCACCAAATCACGGTTTCCTAAGGGTCAAAAGAGTCAAAAAAGTTTCAATAATTGTTTTTCCTGAATATTAAAATTTTCAAAGGACTTGAAATGTAAATTTTTAGCTTAATGGGCTAATTTTGGGCTTTTCGGCCCAATAGGCCCAAAAATTGCGAAAAAAGAGACAATTAAAGGGGCTGAAATGAAACTTTCTTCAAATCTGGGGTTAAAAAGTCTAACAAAAACTATTTCAAGGGTCAAAAATTCTTTTCATTTCCAAAAAGGATAAAAATGTAAAGTTTTTTTATTTTGGGCCAAAACTGTAAAAATTGTAAAAAGTTGGGTTTTAAATTGAAAAACACTTTTCTGAAAGGGGTGAGACTGTTAACAAAATAAGTTTTGAGTTAAAACTATCATTTCAACAAATCTATGATGCAAAAGTGTCAAGAAAATACTTTAAGGGCTAAAAATGTCCTTTCTTTTATATAAAGGACTAAAACTATCATTTTTATAAATAAGAAGGTGTTGAAAAGGTCAAACCACTGTTTTAGGCAAATTATTTCATTAAGTCAAATTCAAAACCACGACTTACGAAAAATCGAAAGACGAATACACGTTTAACTCCAAATATCGTTATAAACAAATCGATCGGTCTCGAATCGATACAAAAACAACAACCGTTAAATCGAACCCTACAAAAGATATGCGATACCTAAGACGAGTAATTATTCAAACTTTGGGCTTGAAAGTTTCAAATCATGCTTTTTGGACCTTGCAAGTGCATTAACATGATCTTTGGGCCCAAAGGGATAACACTTATATGTTAGGAGGCCCAATTCCATATAAAGGGACCTTCAATGGCTCTCAATTGCTTTTGCCCAATTCCACATAAAGGGACCTTCAATGGATCTCAAGTGCTTTTAGGTCTTAGTGATCCAATAGTATTGCCAGTAAGGTCAAGGTAATCAAATGCGAGATGGGCCAACGATTCTTTCGCATCCCCGATGGCCTAAAGTAAACTCACGGAAGTAGCAGGATTGTACCCCTCTTTTTCCTCGTTTGCTAGGCTTATGAGTAATCGACGTAAACAGATTCAGAGCGATAATCGAGAGTAATCAAGGTGGTTGGATTAAGTGAGTTATAATGAGCGACGCCTCTAAGGATCGTTCGTAAATAGTAGTTATAAACTAGTCATTAATAATGCATGGTTATAACAACTCACAAACCTTAATTAATCCAACACCACCCGAGTAATCAAGGAAGAGTAAAAAGAATCATTCATTGCGGCGATATTATAATTTGAGAAATCACTGAATTTTATGTATTTGGAAAATGTCAGGTTTTCCGGGGAAGTTCAACATTTTCACTTGTATGTTTAATACTAAGTTCTTCAATTGTACATGTTTTGAAATCATCATGCATATTGTACGGATCTTCACACTTTTTTTTTTTTTTTTTTTTTTTTTTTTTTATAAACAATGGTCTTTTAAGATAATATCGGATTTTCTGGGTTTTACAAACTACACAGATAATTTTAACACAACATACTTATGAACTCACCAACATTTCATATGTTGACTGTTTTCAAAATAACTTGTATTCTCAGGTAATAGGTAAGCCGAGGAATAAGTACCAAGTGTGATAGGGTGTTTTTGCTTTTGAAATCTATCAAACAATGTATGTATGGATTTGAAATGTTAAAGCAATATACTTGATGTGAACAATTCCAGTTGTATTATATTGATGCATGGTGATGTTTATGTTATGATTCATGTATATTCATTGTGATGATATTCAATTTAAGTCACGCGAGCCCTCGGACATTTTTGCCATCTGGTTCGGGGGTGTGACAAAAACCCTGAAAAATGTGGCGAGGATGTGACATGTTTTAAGTGTGGAAAGCATGGACATTATGCCAACGAATGTACATTCATCGAAAGGGTATGTTACGAATGTAATGAGGTAGGGCACTTCAAGCAGGATTGCCCAAAGAGGGAAGAAGCTACAAAGCCAATGGTACTGCTGAAGCATTATGAGAGATGCGACGAAGAGGTGACTTGCTACAAATGTGGAAGGAAAAGCCATTACGCTAACAAGTGCACATTTGCCAAGAGGGTATGCTACAAATGTAATGAATAAGAGAACTTTTCTAGAGATTTCCCAAAGAATAATGAACCAGCAAACTCCCTATCTAGGCCATACGCACCCTTAGATGCTACTCTTGAAGAGTAAACTCCCTATCTCGGCCATACATACCCTTAGATGTTACCTGGGACACTCCTAGCACTTGACCAAAGTGTTTTTCGTATTTTAGGATGCGTATACGTGTTTAATTAGTATTATATTTACTAATTGTATGTAAACATATGTCATCATATGTTAATAGGTCACTAAGTGTGTTCAAGTCTTTACTTGACACCGAGCACCCAACCGGCACTTTCGTTCGATCCGCTTACAATAGGTGAGTTCATACCCTTGAATTAACCTTTTAAATGTTTTTACATGCTTTTATTGGGGGGGGGGGGGGGGGGATACAAGTTAAAACATGCTAGTTATCATACCAATCATATGTGATTGATAACCCGCATGCACAAGCATTTATTACACTGTCGGCTGTTTTACCAAGTATGGTATTATAAATGGTTTTCCAAAACGTCTTTACTTGTTTAAATCTTTTCTCAAATTGACTCTCGCGCTGTATGTTTTACTTTGAAGCCAGTTACAGCAGTAATTCAAACAAAGGCTTTTCTTTACTTTTATTGTTTTATCAAGGTTATGTTCAAAACTTGTTTATGAAAGATTTTCAAGGACTTATAAAGGTCTTCAAACTTATTTTACAAAGGGATATCAAGTCATGATTTTCTTAAGAATAAAGTTTTTCCAAAGTTTTCGTCAAGGTTTTCTTTTATATTTAAACGATTCTACATTGTTATGCTTCTACTTCGTTAGATGTATCCACGTCTTTAAACGCTTCTACTTCGTTATGCTTCTACTTCGTTAGATGTATCCATGTCTTTAAATGCTACTACTTTGTTAAATGCTTCTACGTTGTTAAATGCATGCATGTACTTGTATAGTTATATAAATAATGTTTAAAGGACTTAGGAAGGCTAGTTCGCCCTATTTCCTTTTCCTCGTTTGGATGTGGTCTGGTGGGTATCGGATATCCGTCCGAAGGTCGTTTAAACATTAATTATATATCATCTATACATATATGGATATAAAAGGTCTCTCTCTCTCTCTCTCTCTCTCTCTCGGCCATTACATCGCCTTGGGTAGCAAGGGCATACTTCCGTTCATCACTCATAGATCAGGGACACTAGTAACTATTATAGGAACATATACGAGGTTCTATTCACTCTTTCTAGTACGAGAATTCCACAGGAGTCAGTTCACATGCGAGTCTATATCATTTCTCCAGCACCTCTAATAGAATTCAAAATCTGAGATGCATCCTCAAGACATGGATCTCCCCGTTTTCGAGTTGGTAACCAAAGTCTCCTGTAGGGAGAGTGGGCATTGTGTGTATAGATCTATACGGGACTGAAACTCCCGCACCCTGACTGCTAGCTACAGTCCACGGCCTACCAAGCCAAGGGGTGACAAATGTCACATTTATTCTGATGCTTGCAGGGCGTCAAATACTCTAGTGTCAATCAGTATGGTTATGAGTATCTCCATGTTTACCTTATAATTCATGGCCTTAAGGTAACGATAATTAACACTGTATGTTGGAAACACACTCTTAGAATTACTCTTTGTTTTAAGACCTTGCTAGCTGTATCTTTCATTTGATACTATCTGGGGTCTGTGTTTATTTGTTTTAGACCTTGCTAGCCGTATCGTACATTTGATACTGTCTGGGGTCTGTGTTTCCTTTTGTTAGACTGAGCCAGGCATATCATTCAGTCGACACTCTCCTGGAGTCTATGATTTCTTTGCCTTAGTCAGCAGTATTTTCTACTGAGGCATATGTTATTTTCCCTTAGATACTTTTACTAGTAATATTCTCCTACTTTCTTTAAAATCAAATACCGTATTTTGGTAATGATAATATTTCAGGGAATTTCTATTTAAAACATAACACTGTCGAGTCTTGGTAGAAGACTGCTTTTAATTAGAAAATATAGGATTTTCTGGAAAGGACTCTAATACACCGTAGACTCTAAACTACTACTTTTTATAAAGTTGTTTTGGATAAAATTCTTACTTACACAAATGACACTAAATACTTATGAACTCACCAGCATTTATAAAATGTTGATACTCGCTTTCAAAATAACTTGTATTCTCAGGTCAGCAATAGACAGGTACATTCTAGGAGCTTTTGGTGAAGACAACCTAGTACCAAGCTGCACCTATATTATTACTTGTATTACTTTGATGTTTCTATGCAATGTAAACTATGTAAAACTATTACTATTAATTCAATGGTTGTTGTACTTTGATTACTATACTGCATATGTTGTGATACTTGACATGATGTCATCCACCTAGAACGTTTCCGCCGTTCCGGTTTTGGGGTGTGACATGATGCCTAAACCCTAGCGACTATGCAAACTTAGTGCTCGTTGTGTAAACCGTGGCAACGATGGACTTTGTGCCGATTCCTTGGGATGATCCTTAGGAATGAATGAATGAGGAATAGTTGATTCTTAGGGTAGATCCTTAAGATTAAATAAGATAATGGGGATGGGTAATTGGGTTGATTGTTTGATAGTTTAAACATAATAATTATATTATTGTAGGTTGAAAACCCTATGTACTCACCAGGTTTCCCAACCTGACCCACTCAGTTTATTTATATCTCAGGTGTTGATATGAAGTCACATTACACTGAGAGATTAAAAAGATGTAGATTACTAGTGTAAATAAATGTAAGTTCTGTTTATGCTTATGTTTCTGTACTGACGATGACATCCCAAACGTTTTAAAATGAATAAAATATGTTTCTTCAAAAATATTTTGATAACATATTTATTGTATTTTTCTGGGAACAAATTCCGAAACATTTTTATGAAAAGAAGTACTCTGATTTTTATTAAGCATAAACAAAATCGGTCTTTTCTGGCCGTGAAAATGGGGATGTCACAGAGAACAACCTTTGGTGTATTTGAGTACGAATAGATTATTAAATAGAGATGCTTAGCCTATGTGTTAGGCGGAGGCTAGTTTGAGATTTCCAAGTACGAGACTTTTACTTGCTAGCTTACGAGGTGAGTCTTCTCACTGTACAAGCCTAGAGTGGTAATATAAGTTGTGTGTGACCGGAGGGTCTTATGTGTTTATTTGAGTACTGTGATATCCTGCATTGTGTGATTTATGCCATGTATTATGATGAGTGATAGAGTTAGGACCAGATTATCCACAGAGTTAGGACCAGAGGGTCCACAGAGTTAGGACCGGAGGGTCCTTTAGAGTTGTGGGACTGGAGGGTCCCACTGAGACACATTGACCGAAGGGTCTTACAGAGTTATAGCCTCGAGTGGCTAAAGAGTTGTATATGGTATTTTGGGGAACTCAATAAGCTTCGTGCTTACCGTGTTATGCGTTATGTGTTTCATGTACTTCTCATGATCACGGGAAGGCGCCGGCTTGAT
Organism: Lactuca saligna; assembly: GCF_052625555.1. NCBI lineage: Eukaryota > Viridiplantae > Streptophyta > Magnoliopsida > Asterales > Asteraceae > Lactuca > Lactuca saligna. The sequence continues at coordinate 191,357,582 of NC_136418.1, forward strand.
TGTACACACATCTGAGATTGAGTATGATTGAGAGGATCCTGGAGTTTTGATGCATATACATTTCTCGAAGCCAAGAAGCTGTCCATACTGAAAACTCAACGAGTTGCTTCAATAAACTTGACGAGTTCATTGTTTAATGCATGAACTCGATGAGTTCTCTGTATAACTCAACGAGTTTAGGCCCCTAACAACTTATCTTCAACTGTTTTGGCTAGAATTGGACTAGGAACATTACCCTAAGCTATTTTTGAACTTGCAAACTAGTTTTTAATGTGGTAATGTTCATGCTAATCTAATTTCAAAGATAATTGTCAATAGATTCATGTTTTGTATTAGTTTAAGGATTAGACTAATTACATGAAAAAGTTTTATTTGAATTATCTTGTTCTTATGAGTTGCTTAGATTAATAGGAAAGTTATGTAAAATTGTTGTTTTCAATCCAAATTAATCTAAGAGTTGGTTCTAAAATGTGTTTTTGTAACTTGTCCTCAAGTTATATGAAAAGTCACATTTAAGATCCATAAAACTCATAAAATTTTCCATAAGTCATGAATAAGGAAGAGTCACATTCTTTTAATAGTTTAAATGTCTTCCATAACTTGTCCTCAAGTTATGGAACTTGAAGATTTTTTGGATTAAAACTAATTTAAACACATAAGTTATGGAATTGAATAGTTTTGAATAGTTTCAAAACTTGCCCTCAAGTTTTAGAATTTGAAAAGTTTTCCCTAATAAATACTTTAATTCCAAGTTAAGCCCTTAGAATTTTAAAAGTTAAAATTCAACCCTTATACTTTATAATATTATAAGTTAATAATATATATATATATATATATATATATATATATATATATATATATATGTATGTATGTGTGTATGTATAAGAGCAAGTCGTCTTACCATTAGTAGGCCTCATTCACGAAGCCGATCTATAAGGGGGGTATAAGGTTACTGCTTATAAAATGGCAGTTTAAAGGGTGTCCACTCTCACCCACCGCTTCATTGACTGGTGGAGGGTCGTTAGCCGAACGGGTAGGACAATGACTATAATTCTCCCTTCATTAAAAGTATTAATGATAAATACTAAGTAACTAAACTCTTATTAATACCCAATCTTAGTCACTTAGGAAAATGTGAATAAGGTGCTAATCCATGAAACTACACTTTGCACTTTGTTTAAGTCGGTTAGTGGAGCGTGTGTTGTTAACCGGCACACTAGCTTGATTTAACAAGGTAGGCAAAGGGTAACTTAATATTTATCATAGTATTGGTGGAGCGCGTGTGGTTAAACCACACATCGATTAAGGGGTAAATATTAAGGGTACCAAGTGATTTTCATGGTTACTTAATACCTTGTTTTGTGATCCTCGGCATCCCAGTCACAAAATTTGAGAGGGCACACTCAAGATTGAAACATGCCATTGAATAGTTTAACGAATCTCAAAAGATCTAGGAGTTTCAAATCCAAGTAAAACCGAATTAAATTATTTCGTTTTCATGGTGGAAATTAGTGTCATTCACCTACCTTCAAATATTGTATATCTTGGATTACGGCATCCCTCTTCCAAGTTATAAAATATTGTTTTGGGTCCTAGCCTTAATATTTCATATTAGGTGTTATATTACGGACTTTAAATCAACGATCTTGAATATCTCCCAAAAGATGTCTGGTTCAGACATCTATGATCTTCCCAAATCTCTTGGAACTTCACTTCCTCCACCTCCTCCAATTATTCTCCGTTACCCACAAGTTCAAGGTCACTCAAGCCCTAATGGCAAGCAAGGTCTATATGTGCTCACATCTTGGAGATGAAGTCACATATTGACATACCGAGAGAGTTGGGTGTCAAAGTCTTAAGAAAGTTGGATGTTCATTCACTTTCTAAGTCACATAGTGAGTTACCTTTGGGACTACTATGAAATAGACTATGACATGACCCTTAATGATCTTATCTATTTGCTTGATACGCTGAATCATCAATGATTTAGAGCTTTGCTAAAGCTAATTTGATTAGTAGATCAACTTTCCAAACCTTCAATGGACATTGAGTAAAAGCTTTCTCTTCCAAATAGAAAGGGATTGGCCGTAGTCAACTCGGTTGACCAAATGGTAAAGAGAAAGGCTAAGTCTGAGATTTTCCCATGTACCATTCCCAAAGGGTCCATATGGTTCTATTGCCAAAGGGAAGGGGCATTGGTTGCAAAGCTGCCAAATTTATCTGAAAGATCATAAGGCTGGTAAATTCAATAAGTTTGACTCTGCTTTAGGTAAAGTCTACTATCTAACTCGATTAAGTTTCTATTATGAGATTCTTATTACATGATGTGACTGGGTCACATGTTGATGATTTAAGAATCAAACAAAAAGTGAAGGAATTTTAAAGAAAGAGTATGCTGAATCTGATCGCGAAGATGGATTTCTATCGCTCGATTGAAGATCAGATTCTTGAGCTACTCATAGGAGTTATGATAGATTGCTAGAAAACATGTAATAGCATAGTTTTCATTTAAAGTTGCATTGTAAGGAGATTTTTTTTTCCACATTTTATAAATAAAAGTTTGTTTTACTTTATTTTATATCTCCTTGCAATGGAATTTCTGAAAACTTGATGTTTGTATGTTTCTAGCGATATTGAAAATATGAATTTGATTCTTTCATTTGTGGTAGTGTCTAAATTTACCAAATATGGAAAGCTTCTCATCATCTAAGTTTTCAGTTGGATAGAAACTTGGAATCATACAAGTTGTATAGTATAATGAATGAGAACTTTCAGCTTTGGAAAATTAAGCCTAGTTCCTTGTTCACATTTATATGTGAGTCAAGTGAAGGGCTATGGGATCGAGTACACATTCTTGTGCAATGATCATGTCCACCACAAAAGATCTATAAGACTATTCATCATGATTTACTAAAGTTTAGTAAATATGGTTACACTTACAAGTTTAAGTGTAATTCTGATACCTTGGAAAAAATTTCGATGTATGGCAGAACGAATGAGAAGAATCAAATTAGGCAGAAGGATAAAAGTTTCTCAAATCTGAAAAGATGGGAGAGTACTTTAGTATCATGTTATATGATCATCTTAATGATTAATAGACTTTGTCGCAATTCATCCTCTAAGTGGATTCTGATAGCTAAGAAGAGAAGCTATGACTTGTTGAAGTGGTCAAATCAAGAAGATGATTCACACCTCGTTCCAAAAACAACTCTTAGAGTCATACTCCAAGATTGTAACTTGAGTGACATATCTTAAAGGAAGGTTTCTTAACACTAGTCAAATGTACGAGTAAAAGTATCCTACTCTTGTACAATTGAAATTAGTAAACTGCGATTTTTGGATAAAACAAAGACCAACTAAGACAAATTGTTTTAAGTGTTTGTCTTGATAAAGAATCCAAACTATCTCTTGAATATTTGGCGATATAGTCTTATATGTTAAGAGGACAGTGGGAGTCTTAAAGATCCTGAAAAGAATTTCAAGATCTAATCAAGAATAAAAAACCTGTAGCTTAATACTAGCACACGAGGTGAGGTTTATAACCTATCGTGTTGACATATTCCTACTTTTGTGCCCATTCCAGTGAAAGTTGGCTTTGCATATGAGTTCTAAGAGTTCTCAATTGGTTTCATAACAACTTGAAAGCAATGGCAGGCCCTTGTGCTGCCAGGTGGCAAGAAGTTAAGACTACACAAGTTCAATACATATGAATTTGCATTTGTCATTAACCGTGTCTTGTGATTATGGTTTTAACAAATTCAGATGGATGGGAACAAATACACCATAAAAATCTAAGTGTCATAAGGTTTCTCTCCGATTCATGAAAATGATGGCGAGGAAACTCTTTCACTAAGTATATTTTAAGTAGATAGCTACATTCTCAAAGTCATTAGTGGAGCATGTGTGGTTAACTGGCACACTAACATGGACTTGTGAGGAAGGGCAAAGGTCCAAACAATTGAGACTATGATTACGACATTCCTTTTCATAGTTCTGAATTTTTTTAGACATACATGCATGCTATCTAAGGAAAGGTGTATGATTTTGATAAAGTTTTATCAAAGCATCTCGTATCAAAAGTCTGAATTTTGGTAATAAAGTCAATAAAGTATTGATTTCTAGAAGTCCAACTGATTTGTGAGTACTTGTCAAAGCTAGTGGTAGCATAAGTGCTATGCTAATAATCATCATGTTAGTGGGAGCATGATAATTATGATAAAGGTTGCAAGTTAGCAATGTTAATTATAGAAAACAAAAGTTTCAATTCATGGAGTTGCTGGGGTTGAAAAGTTGTTTTGCTACAACTAAGGGAGAGAAAACTATACTTCATTTCAATTCTAAAAGCTTAGAATAAGGTTTTAATCATCTTTAGTCAAGGATATATATGAATTTTGTGTTGGAATGGCTCAACATAAGGAAATTCTATATATGGGTCTATTATTTGCGTTCTAAAATTCGATTATAATTACGACATCCCTTTTCATAATATGACTTATGAGAACTTGGCAAATAGAAATATTGTAGCAAAAGACCGGTCTAGAATCATGTATTTATGTAAGACATCATGAATCATGTCCCATATTCTTCAGATATAGGATCAATTGCATGTGCTATAGTATTCATCCTTTCTAAAATTTTCCAAATGCCTGGGGCATTAAGAAGGGAAAAGGTCTAGAATTGGATATGACTAAAATGATTAAGAAATTGTCGAGGATAATCTAAGGTTTACCAAATATTGGTTTCTCAGGGACAGTTGGAAGTATAATGTTAATTTTTAGAAGGACCATATTGACATATTCTGAAAAGAGGCAACTCTTGTTCAAAAGTGATAGTCAAAATGGGAATATGGGAAGGTGGAAGTTGTTCAATAAATCTGTGTAAGATTAGGAAGTAGTAGAACAAGCCATATGAGTCGAAGCTTATCCATTCCTTTTACCTTCGGGTTAAAAGCGATATTTGTGGGCCCCTCGATGATTTAATGATGACACTTGTGAGTGCTTGGCTAAGCCAAGATTGATTTGACCTGTTCAATCAGTCGGTCATCATGAATCGGAAATCGGAAACAACAAATAAACAGAGTGAATGATTTATAATCCATGTCTCAGTTCATATGATATCTAGAATGGAGAAATATATGATCCCTTATCTAATGGACAAGTCATTGACAAAGGTCAGAGTTTATCGATAAGGTCAAAGTTCGATAGTGGCTTTTGAGAGTTACGATTGCCAGTTAGGTTTTGAAGTCATACTCAATAATAGTTTTAGACTTATCCAAGTGGGAGACTATTGGATTAGTGTCTAAGTTCATAACTATAATTGGTATGTACTTGACCTGACTCGACATGGTCCATTTGGATTGCATGGCATCAAAACATTTGGATAGACCATTTGTGAGAAGAGGACATTTGTGACATATTAATATATTATAAGTTCTAATATATTTAATATGAAATCATGTTATTTAATTAGTATTGACCAAGAATTAATTTGGACTTAATTTAGTGATCAAAAGAGACTAACTAAATATATATGGGGATTGATTGTGTAAATCATTCATTCTTATATATGTGGGTTTATGATCCAAGATCCCTTACGTTAGGTTTAACCCATGTGGTGACCCATGGATAATCCATGGAGGTTAAAACCCATGGAGCATAAGGAATGGGTAAAGTCATGGGTTACATGGTGTAACCCTAATGTGCACACTATATAAGGATCGCTTTAGCTCAAGAAATTAGCACTAGTGATACATATGTGAGGGATAGCCGATTTGAGCATGGAGTGTCTTCTCCTCATGGTTATTCCATGTGTTGGTGATGTTGTGTGAACCATTTGAGGTGTCACATTTGGGGCACTAGGCTCTCAAGCTTCATGGAGTCAAGCTACATCAACAAGGTATGTATTTTATCCATTTTATTACCCAAGTATCAAAAGATTGTATGCTAGTTAGGATAATACCTTGGAATATTCATATTTGCATGCATAATAGAGAAAACATAGATTCAAGGTATTTAGGGTTGCATGTATACTTAGGAGTTTTAGAATGCTCAAAACCCAACATTATGCATGATATAGAGTAAGCTAGGCATTTCATATTTTAGGACTAGAGTGGCCTGATTTGTGATGCCTTATCTTAAGGCTTGCTGCTATCTTTGATTGCTTTTTATTATAGATCACCTACAAAGTGTTCTTGAGTTGTGAGAAGTCTTCTGAGAGAGTAGTCTGTGCTCTGTGAGATATAGAGTACTTGAGAATTGGGATCCTAGGAGGAGGACTTGGGGTGAATATAGATGTGGTGTGGAAGGTAGTGTTGGGCCCGTACTACTGAAAGCACCAAATTTGTAAGCAATCCAAGTAAGAATCCTTAGCGTGATAAGGAACAAGTAGGGGCAAGAGATCGAGTGTGAGTATACTCGAGCGAGTATCTGATTATTTTGTGTTGTGTTTCAGAGACATCATGGTGGGTACGCGCCACAACCTAGAGAGCAGTCGAGTCAGCTATGATGAGATTCGCAGGATGATTCATGATGAGGTGGCCGCAACCATACGAGAGGCTATCCTAGAGATGTTTGGGTCTATCAAGACCACTCTGATCAAGACGATTGACGAGCGATATGCTGCTGTTACTGAGGCGACTGCTGTTGTAGCCACCGCATCAGTCGCTGCTGCTAGGCGACAGGGGGGTGACTTGTTGCTGTACCGGGAGTTCTGCAACACGAAGCCACCAGAGTTTGATGGGACCCAGGATCTGAATGTTGCGATAAGATGGATCTATGATATCGAGGGGTGCTTTTACACTTGTTCATGTCCATAACACTTGAGGGTACGGTTCACGCTGAATCAGCTTTGATTGGGAGCGAAGGACTGGTGGAAGTTTGTGACCAACAGTTTTACTCATGCAAAGCACACTATAGTAACATGGGAGAGATTTACATCGATGTTCCGAGATGAGTATGTTCCCCCGGTGGAGAAGGAACGATTGGCCCAAGAGTTCCTGTCTCTCAAGCAGAAGACAGAGTCTATGACAGTGATTACGAGGATGTTTCATGAGAGGGCGTTGTTCTGCCGTGAGCACGTGTCTACCGAGAAGGCACGTATGAGTCAATATTTGAGCATTCTGAGGAGAGATATTTGTGAGTTCGTGGTGAAATTGTCTTATCGGTCATTTGCTGAGCTTCAGGAAAATACCCGAAAGAGGGAGATTGAGTTGCAGACTCAGGCCAGGGAGGAGGCGAAGTCTTAGGGGAGAGACTGGCGGCTGACACAGTCTCAGTTGGCAGCCAAGCAGGTTAAGACCGTAGATTTGAGATCAGGAGGCCATAAGGGCCGCATTTGTGGGAAGTTAGACAAGATTCATGAGGGGACATGTTGAGCGAGGTCTTTCTACAAGTGTGGAAAATAGGGGCACATGGAGAGGGATTGCCCCAAGGGGTTTGCAGTCTACTATCACCGCAACCAGACCGGCCATCAGAAGGTCAAGTGCCTCCAGCTACTTTAGGGATCAGCACATGGATCTGCACCTACTGCTATGCGAGCTACCAAGGATTGGCCAGTGGATGCCGAGGCACCGAAGGTTCGTGGGAGAGCCTTTCAGCTGAAAGCGGAGGAGGTCCGCGTAGCACCATATGTCGTGGCCGATATGTGATCTTTTGATTATTCTATTTTGAGTTATTTTGTGCATATATTGTGATGTGTATAGGTAATTTTCTTGTGAGTTTTATACCTGATTTGGTGATATTTGACTCTGGTGCGAGTCGATCCTTCGTGTCATTAGCGTTTAGTCGTCACATCAATATCTGATGTAAGGCATTGAGTCGACCTCTTAGAGTTTCTATAGACATTGAGCATGCGGTTTTTGCTACTGATGTGATCCGGGTTGTGTGCTCAAGATTTTTTGTGTTATGTTTATGATAGATCGGGTTCCGATAGCGATGGGTGATGTCTGTGTCATTGTGGGCATGGACTGGTTAAGCCGTTTTTAAGCTATGATCGACTGTGATCGTCAGTTGGTGACCATACGAGACCCTAGTGGGGGAGTGCTTAAAGTGTATGGCGAGGGTACCTGATCTGGGTCAGCATTTTGCTTGGCTTCCAAAGCGAGACAGAGTCTACAACAGGGTTGCAGGTGTTTTGTAGCATATGTGATGGATACGTGGGTAGCTACCGAGAGACTGAGTTCTATCGATGAGGTTCTGATAATGAGTGAGTTTTTGGATGATTTTCCCGAGGAGTTACTAGGTGTGCCTCTCGAGAGGCAAGTGGAGTTTTGGATTGATTTGGTTCTGGGAGCGGCGCCTATCACCAAAGCACCTTATCGCCTTGCGCCATCAGTTATGCAAGAGCTATCCTCCCAACTTTAGGAGCTGTTGGGGAAGGATTTTATCTGACCGAGTATCTCACCGTGGGGAGCATCGATCCTTTTTGTCAAGAAAAAGGATGGTTCACACCTGATGTGTATTGAGTAACGGGAGTTGAAGAAGATGACGGTCAAGAACTATTATCCGCTTCTGAGGATCAACGATTTGTTTGATCAGTTGCAAGGGGCGTCTTGGTTTTCCAAGATTGATTTGAGGTCTGGATATCATCAGATAAGAGTCCGTGAGGAGGATATCCAGAAGAGGGATTTTAGGAATTGTTATAGGCACTACGAGTTTGTGGTGATGCCTTTTGGGTTCACCAACGCACTGACAACATTCATGGATCTCATGAACCGGGTGTGCAGACTGATGTTGGATCGATCGGTGATCGTGTTCATCGACGATATTTTGGTGTATTCGAGATCTAGAGAACAGGATAAGGAGCATCTGAGAGGGGTTTTTGGAGTGTTAAGATCGGAGAGGCTTTATGCCAAATTCTCCAAGTGTGATTTCTAGTTATGAGAGCTCTAGTTCTTGGGGTACCTCATTAATCAGAATGGGATATTGGTCGACCCGGCCAAGATTGAGGCAATTATGAGATGGGAGGTGCCAAGATCCCTCACCAAGATCAGGAGTTTCCTGGGATTGGCTGACTTATTGGAGATTTATCAGGAATTTCTCCAAAATTGTCGCCCCCCTTATTAAGTTGACCCGAAAGGGTGTCACTTTTATTTGGGGTCCCGAGCAGAAGGCCTCTTTTGAGACTCTTCGCCAGAGATTGTGCGAAGCCCTGGTGTTATCTCTTCCCGAGGGAGTGGAGGACTTTGTGGTATACTACGATGCATCTATATCCGGGTTGGGTGCGGTGTTGATGCATAGAGGACACGTGATAGCATACGCATCGAGGCAGTTGAAGCCTCATGAGACGAGATATCTCACCCATGATCTAGAGCTGGGGGCGGTGGTGTTCGTTTTCAAGATCTGGTGTCACTATTTATACGGGGTTTGGTGTACCATATACATGGACCACAATAGCCTAATGTATCTCATGGATCAGGCCAACCTAAATATGAGACAGAGGAGATGGTTGGATGTGGTGAATGACTATGACTGCGAGATTCTATATCATCCGGGAAAGGCTAATATGGTAGCTGATACCCTTAGCCATAGAGCAGAGAGTGATCTGATCCAAGATGTGTGTATGAGGATGAAGATGATGAATCCAGTCTTAGATACCATTCGAGAGGCCCAGGTAGAGGCCGTGAGATCGGAGAACCGCAAAAGGGAGTGGGTGATTGGTCAGGTGCCTGAGTTTGTGACGGATAGTCGAGGGCTTATGACTTTCCGAGGGCAGGTTTGGGTGCCCTATACAGGCAGAGCTCAGTGTATACTGATGGATGAGGCGCATAGATCAAGATTCTCGATCCATCTTGGGGCCACTAAGATGTATTTGGACCTGGACAGAGACTACTGGTTGCCCTGTATGAAGAGGGATGTTGCTTGGGTAGTTGAGAGGTGCTTGACCTACCATCGGGTTAAGGCAGAGCACCAACATCCACATGGTCCATTAAAGCCTCTGGGGATTCCCCAATAGAAGTGGTACCATATCTCTATGGACTTTATCCCCAAGTTACCGAGGACTACGCGTGGAGTTGACGCGATTTCGGTGATTGTGGATTGACTGAAGAAGAGTGCTCACTTCTTGTAAGGTCCTGAAACGGATCTTATTAGTGATCAAACATCAAACAAAATCAATAACAATTAAGAACAAAGTATAAAACAGAATATCGACAAGCTTGCACACGCTTCTATTCACGAAAACGTCTGGTACAACTTGTGGAATAGCACACGAGACTCTGAGGTGTCAACAACCAATAAACGACCTAGAAAACCCCTATTTATAATAGACATGGGCCAAACTTTGGGTTTACGGCCGTAAACTCTGGTCTGGGCCGTAAACACACACACACACACAACCAAAAATTCTATATTTAACCAAAAGACCCTATTATAGTGAAAGGCTAGACCAAACCATTGATTAGAACCTTTAGTCTCCCCCTTGGTTTGGTGCTAGCTTGAAGTTAATCTTTGTTCACGATCATCACATCTTCTAGCCCCATCGCTCCATTCCACATTCTCTTGTTTATAATTTCAGCAACCATAACAATGTACTCTTTCGCAGCCTACTCAAATATCTCCTTAACAACTTGGATCTGATAATGGCTCAAATGATGAATGTCCCATTTTCTAAACTGGAACAAATCCTTTCTGTCATACAAACGAATGCATCCTTCCTTTATCTTGATGATAGCAAATGCTGTGGTCTCATCAAATACCCAATAAAGCATAGAACTCAATGATCCATCCGGATAACTCTAAAGCACTGGAATTTGTTTGACCTGATTTGTAGCAGGCCACATCACCACTTGGAGGGGATGACCAGTTTTGGGATCAATGATATCTGGATAGTGCTTTATCACGGATTCAACAGTCTTCATTGATGGAAAGCCCTTCTTCACTTGATCTTCCAGGAAGTGTTTGAAATTTGTTGCTTGTTGATTATCTATCGGGTTTGAGAAAGGAGATTGAGACAGCTCTGAAAGATCCACCTTGGTCCAAGAGTTAAAGTCATGGCAGTCTTTATAGAGCTTCGTATTACAGCTCTTTCTCCGGACAATCCACATTTTCAAGGGATCATGAAAACCCCAAGATATAATTCCCGACCTATCACCTATGTGTCTCTAAACCTTACGGCCTCGAGATCCGTAACAGTAATTGTGGATTTGTTCTTGGGCGCATTTTTTTCGGAACTCCTATTGAATAAAAGTTGTCCCTTCTCAGCGGATTTAGCTTATCTATCTCTGATAATCTCTGTGACATGTAGATCATGGGCATGCTCTTCTTCAAAGCGATTCACGACCCGTGAGGTCTCAGCAGTTGGCACAGCAATGGGGTGAGCCGGAGAAGGAAGATTAATTCTATACTCATCAGCGGATGTCTTGTACTTAACACCCAGATCTTCTTCAAGCTTCTTCTTGAGATCGAAATAGCTGGAGGTCAAAATATTGAAATGAGCTTGGAGCTCAGAGATTTTCTTGGTCTTTGTAGCTCTATCTTCTTGGAGATCAAAAACTTGAAGCTTTAAATTTGTATTCTCACTCAGAAGATCTTCAACTCGAATGCTGAGCTCAATGCTTTTCTGATTCAACAAATTTACTCTCTTTTGAAGTTCATCGATCACAAAATCTTCATCTCTTGACTAACCTTCTCTAAAGGCAATTCCTTTTGCCTTAGAAGCAGTTGCAACGGTTTGTTCTTGAGCTAAAAACTAAGCCAAACGTACAAAAGTTTCTTTGAGATCTGCCCTTGGGGGAGAAAACCCTGGTGGAACAGAGGAGCCACCTGTTTCAAAAATGGTACTAGGGCCTTCACTTAATAGTTCTGCAGTTACAATAGCTGGAGTGGTAGTTGGAGTAATAGGCACCCCTTGAGAAAGGCTAGAATCCAGAAGCTTGAGCCTAGGATCTCTTCGTCTTCTTTTGGATGGGGGAAGCACAGTCTGATCTGTTGATTGATCATCTTGAAGTGGTTCAGATATAGGCAAAACACTGTCAAGGGGAGGAATCCCTGACACTATCACCGCCGGAGTTGTAGAACCAACCACTTGCTCTTGAGAAATGGGGGTTGAATAAAAAACGTCTTCCTTTTCCCTTGTCTCCGTTGCTGGGATAGCAACATCACTGACATTATCCAACAGAGTATTGAGATTTACGCTTGTTAAGAAATCATTATTTCTTCCGAAAGTTGTAGGAATGTCATCTTGATCAAAACCAGTAAGATCAAGGTCTTCAAATTCCTCAGCCTCAGTCACATTAACAGAAGATCCCTCATTATTGTCACTTTCAATGTGCACTAATCTTAGAACATGTTCCTCGGCAACAACCACATTGGGAGCGGCTATCTCCTCCCCTTCTTGATCCGAGACTGTAATCACGTCTCCTTCCGAAATTATCTTTTCCGACGAGGTGTGTTCTGATGACACTTTATCAGAGGAATTATGAGACTTAAAAGCCTTATTCGGTTCAGCGAAATGTCCAAATTTGACCAATGGGTTGACTCCTTAAAAAGTGACCTTTCCTTTACGATTCTGTTTGATTAGCCGAATGGTGTGTGGGCCCAAGGACTTCATGTCTAGCATATCACCCTCCTTAACCATGTTTGGGAACTGTTTGTTTATAAAGAGCTGAATGAACCTGGGGTACATAAAGAAGTTATCCCTAGTAGTGGCATTGATGTTAACCACAAATTTATCCAGTATAAACCTTGAGAAGTTGAAACCGATTCCCGCAGCAAGAGAAACTATGGCACCAGTGTTCATCAATGAGATTTCATCTGCACCAGATCTCCTACCGGAGATGCAACTCACAAACACATGAGCCAGAAATCTCCAGTAGGGCGGCAGAAGCTTCTTCATCGTCAGTAGAGAGACACCCTCATATCCCATCTTCCTTAGAATCTTCTGAGCGTCTTCAATTTCGATCTTGGTAGAAAAGCTTGGAAGGTCGTTGATCAACAATGTTTCTCTGATGAACTGCTCATTGATAATAATTTTTCATCGTTGAACAACAACATCCACAGTCGTTGATCAGCAATGTTTCTCTGATGAACTGCTCATTGATAATAATTTTGCATCGTAGACCTTCAAAGAAGATCAAGAAAAGAAGAAAACAAACAAAAAAGGAAGAAAATTGGAAAAACAAAGACAAAAAGAGACAATAAAACAAGATTCAAAGAAGTGAAACAAATAAAAATTCAAAGAGAAAATCATAAAAAAACAATGAAAAATGAATAAAAAGATACATCACAATGTATGAATCATCGTGTATGGAGATGCGCCCTTCCTTCATGCATTATAGGCTAGATTGATGAATTTATAGAACCCCCACTAGACGCATCCCCCAATTTCTTTTTCTTGTACACTCTACTGGCTACCACCTTCAGTCCAGATCTATTTTCCCTTTAGGTTATTCAAGCATGCAGCTTTTGGCTTCAAACTGAGGAACATTTGGAACACGCGTAGGGTCCATACAAGACCGACTCTAACCATGTTGACTGAATTTGACCAAGTTTTATAGTAACTTTTCTTTTTTCCTTTTTAGCTTAGCTCATCCCAAGCTCATTTTAGTCTTGTTCTTACTTGAGGACATTTAAGGTTTAATATAGAGGTGATTTGATATTTTTTTATTTACTTCTTTTATATATATTATTTCAACATTTTTAGTCATTTTTGTTGTTATTGCATTTCATTTTTTCCTTCTTTATCTTGGATCGCATCGAGTACTTTATCTTTTGAATATGGTGTTTTTTAGGTTTTAGAGTCTCGTTGTGGTTTCAGATTAGTTTGTTGCTAGGCTTGGTGGATTGCGAGGAGTTTTTGGGCTTTGCGGACCCATTTTGGAAGAATTGGGCTTGATGCATTGAAGAATTGGATGAGATGGACTTTTGAAGATGGATTGTTGATCCTTCCAAATGGGCCTGGACTATCCATTTTGAAGCTTGAAGATGATTGATTCATTTTAAATCATCTAAAGTGTCAAGAGGGCCAAACGAATCAAAAGTAGTGGGGTGGAGTAGAGGAGATTTTGGATAGCCAAAGGCATCATCTTCTCATTCTTCTAGTAATTGTTAATTTCATGATGTTAAAACACTTTTATGATTATTTTCTTGTTGCTACGAGCGGCTAATCTCTTTATTTTGGTTGAATTGGACTAAAAACATTAATATGTGTGATTAAAGCGATATAATAAAATAAGAATAAAGTAAGTGTCTTATGTAGAATAATAATTAGGAGTGGCAGAGCCTCTTAGGGGCCAGGGGGCCATGGCCCCCTGGTTTTGAGATTTTTAATTACATGTGTGTGTGTGTATATATATATATATATATATGTGTGTGTGTGTGTGTATATGTATATATGTGTGTGTTTGTGTGTGTATGTGTGTGTATAGTTACTAAATGGACTAATTAGCCACCTAGTTTTAAGTTGATTGTGTGTATAGCAAGCAATAAAATGAAATGAATGTCATTGTCAATGACAACATATCCTTCAAATATCAAATAACAAACAACTCAAAAAATATGTGAAAATAATCAAAATCATCTTTGTTTCATTAGGAATATGTGTAAAATAGGAAACTATAAACCTTTGGAACTCTATAAAAAACAAAAGATCATATCAAATTTACGAGTTTTTTTAAGTCAAGGCTTTGAGTTTAAGAAACAGTAGTAAACCCCAAAAGCTTACTCCCGCCGCCGTAAAAACACGCCTTCAAACTCACCGGAAAAATAGTATTACCGGTGGACTACACACCTTCTTTGTGCACATTGTCTCTCCCCTCTGGCGGTCTTCGGATTTCTCGCTACCTCTGTTCCATCTCTCTCTTATTCACGGGTCGTCGGAGTCCGAACTGTTCAATTATGACATTTTTCATGAACTCAACCCGCTGTTGCTTTCCATCTCCGGTCTCCTCTCTACCGGAGTAAGAGGTAAATTTCTTCTCTTTTTCTTTCCTTTTTGATTTTATCGATAGTGATAAATAAGAATATGGTCCTTGTAAATTTTATCATAATGAAAGAGACCATGCTAATAAAGCCGACTGCTTTTAGTTTATTAGATATGTCCTTCACCTCTCTCTCCCTTTCATTTTATTTCTTATTATCTATAAATCTATTGCTTATTATTATTAGTATGAATTAGTGTGAACTAGATGAGGAACCCTGCTTTGTGGGGATGGATTTGGATAGCTCCGATCATTTTGGTCACTTCGTATATAACTACAAAGTTGTAAAATGGTAAAAAGCTATAAAACTATGTAAGATGTAATCAAATTTTCCAACATTGAAATAAATAGGATTCGAAAACTCATCTCAAAGAAGCATCCAATGCCGAAAACACCTTCATTCTGTTTCATTTCTTCATCAAAACCGATCCATCAACAAGATGAGCTTCATACCCCTCCTTTTTTATGATTTACTAACTTTTAGGTGAGAATAAAAGTTGGTTTTGTGTCAAATCTAAGTATTTATGTATGCTTGTGTGTGTTTTCATGATATGTTGTGTAAATATGTTATGAATCTATATTAAACCTTCAAAAACTCGACCTATTTCCAAGACTTGAAGATCTTAGGAAAAACAAGTTACTTTATGTAACTCATTATGATGATTGAAAAGATTAAGCTTGTTAAAGGATACCATAAAACTAAAGAAAACTAAAAAAGGGGCCAACATTTTCAAACGAGCAAAAGTGAGCCTTTTATGATACTCACGGTTTTGAGGGGTTAAAATAGTCATTTTTGGATAATAAGAGCCTAGTATGACATTCACGGTTTTATAAGGTTTAAAATGTTACTTTTGTCAAAATAGGATTCTTATTGGGCCTTCTCGGTTTTTATGTACTAAAAATGTGATTTTTTTCTTCTAAAAACGGGTCTTAAATAAGAACTCACAGTTTTATGGGCCAAAAGTGTAAATTTTCATAACAGTGGGCCTTACTTGGAAACTTATTGTTTCATGGACTAAAAATGTCATTTTATCAAAAATGAGCCTTAATTGTAAATCTTCGGCTTAATGGGCCTAAAATGCAATTTTTCATTAAAATGCGCCTTAAGTCTAAACTTTCGACGTTAGTGGGCCTAAAATGTTACTTTTAACTATAATGGGCATTATTTGTAAACGTTCGGCTTTAACGGACCAAAAATGTCAATTTTGATAAAAGGGGGCTTTGTAAGAAATGTTGGTTCTTTTGAGCTAAAAGCGATCATTTTGACAACAAATGGACAATTTACAATATTTTTACTCTAATTGGGCATTATATGCTTGTTGGGCTTTGTTTGGCAATTTATTCCTAAATGGGCCTTATATGTGTTCATTTTACATCTTTATTGGGCCTTACGACACACTTTACGTTAATCGGGCCTACAACAAATAAATACTCGACAATTCGGTAAAAGAAAATTGTATTTTTATCACTAATGTTTTGTAATCAAATATATACTCAAAGTATTATTTAAAACATTAAATAATGTGATATACTGTTCGCATAAATTTCATTAAGGCTCTTATGAGATATTTCTTCACCCGTACCTACCTAGTGTACATTGTAAGTCCTGTAGTTATAACCAGAGTCTCTTGGAGGGAGAACGGGATTTTGTGTATAGATCTATACAGGGTTGACACCCCACAAATGAGTTGTTCGGTACAGCTAGACTAGGCCAGTCTAGGGTGACAAATATCTTATCTTAAACAAGCGACGACTGAAGAACATCATGACAGGCATAACAGTCACATCAATCATGGTTATAATGACTCACATAGAGATTAACAACACAATAAATTTACGGAATACGCATACTATGCTCTTGATACATTGTACGAACTATACATTTACTACATTACTCAGGTCTTATGGTTTAAGACTACAATTCTTTTACAAACAGAACATATCAGATTTTTTGGAAACTACATACTACACGCTATAATTTACAAACAACAGAAAAAATAGGATTTTTTGGAACTGTCTTTTCATAAACTGTCAAAACCGGAACACACATGCTTTAATACAATATTTGAAACAAAACTCTCAAACCATTTCTACACACAATATCAGATTTTCTGGTGTTTACAAAATGTTACAAAGTTTTTCATACAAACATTCTTATGAACTCACCAACACTATATATGTTCACATTTTCAAAATAACTTGTATTCTTAGCGACACGGAAAACAGGCTGGTCGTTAGGATAATGTGGACTTTTGTTGTATTTTTGTTTCATCATACACTTAATATTTTGGAATGTAATTTGTGAATAAATACAATGATGTAAACCCTGTATGTTGTGTTATTGAATGTATGGTGATGATGTTGTCTTTGGTTCATTTATATACAACGTGATGATATTACAAGATGTAGTCACCGTCCCCGGACGTTTCCACCGTCTAGTTTGAGGGTGTGACAATATATTATATGGATGCTTGCATATTTGTCGATGGCATAGAATATAGGAGTAGGGTGTAATACTTCTATTGTTATGTTGTTTTGGAATTCACTACGCTTCGTGCTTACCCTTTCCTTTATAAAATGATTATTACAGGTACATATGTTATGAATGAGGCTTTATCTTGACTATACACTGGCGCGGTTGAAGATTGGTTCCTTGTCACAGACTCTTGATATGAGATTTTAAGAATATTAGTTTTCCGCTGTTGTTTTGAAGTATAAATGGATTAATATTGTTGGAAGTACATTTTGATGTTGAAATGTCATTTGAATACTTGAAACTTAACAGTTTTGGCTAATTAATGGGTTTAATGGTTTTTATTATAAATATAAATATTTTCAAAGGTTTAAATTTATTTTAATTTTTGGGACGTTACATTGTGAGTATGGTGCACTCGAGAGCATAGTCACATTCCTTTCATGTGTTTTAGGTCATGTAGAATCACAAAAATGCTTTCTTGGAGGTCTTTTTCTTTCCATGCAAGAGTGGTGGTTTTGAGTATGGTTTAAGTTAGGGTTTTTAGGTTTAAGATCATTTCAGCCATGTACAGGCTTAATGTTATGAACTTTATGGACTAAGACGTTCTATGGAGGCCAGATCTATGTTTAGATTGCATGTCTTAAAGATTAAGACGTTTAGGAGTGATTTTTAGGATTAGACGACGTACGCCCAATGTACTTCTAGTTACACCGATCATAGCCAGGCCTAACCCTGACTCACCTGATTCTCCAAGTATGTGGCGTGTAGGAAGTGTACACCCAACGTACGTACTGAACGGTTGACTTTTGTTTACTTTGACTTTTTGTCAAAGATTTAAGGTTTTGGACCTTGGAAGGGGCAAAATGGTCTTTTGACCTTAAGGAGCATAGTTGTGGGGTTTAGACATGTGAGTTGGGTTGTGGACCTTAATTAATAATTAGGGTTAATTATTGTGTTATTATGCGGAGTCTAGTTCCGACAGTTCGGGTGTGAGATTTATCTGTTATCAGTGTCAGGTGAGTCTCCTCACTTATTCTTTCCTGTGTGGTAGAATAGTTGTATATGTGATGACCAATTGGGTCCTACTATTATTATTATTGTGTTATGTTGTTTACATGGGAATAAGATATCTTGTAGTCTCCAGGGTTGCTGATAATCCACATGACGTGCTGTTTTCCCACTGAGACTTCGTATAGTCTCCAGGGTTGCTAATAACCCACAGGACATGCTGTTTGCCCACTGAGACTACATGTAGTCTCCAGGGTTGTTGATAAGCCATAGTTTTTTATGTGTTGTGTTGTATATGATATATTGGGGAACTCACTAAGCTTCGTGCTTACAGTTGTTGATTATATGTGTTTCAGGTACTTTTCAGGACCGCAGGAAGGTGAAGGTCTGATTGTACACACTCACTTGGAGATTTTGTTATTGGGAATTTTGTGGCACTCTGATATTTTTGATGATGATTTGTATTTGATACTTGTGATTTTCTAATGATTTGGTTTATGAACAATATTTTAGGTAATTTAAAAATGAAAATTTTGGTTTGAAATTTGAGGCATTACAAGTTGATTGTATTACTTGATATATGTGTTAAATGAATTATATGATTTTAATCATATATGTATTTTCATATATTTATATAAAATATATTGGGTAGTGATTGGTGATGAAAATGAGGAGATGATGATGAGACGACTTGACTATTGATGGACCAGTCATATACTAGAGTATAAATGTCGATCATGAACTATTGTAGACAGTCCAGTAGAATGGTGGCAGGTTCGCAACCTGTAGGTGTTAATAAACTATATGATTATTTCATGTACTCTATCCCCTATGGTTGCCTTATTGATATATTTTTTGCTAAAGGAATCCCCAAGCACTATTGTCTAACCGCTAATGATGATGATCCTTCGGATAGGTTCCTTGAGTTTAGTATTTTAGGATCAATATGTAAGAATAACAGGAATTTGTAATTGGGTAAAATACTTGATGTGAATTATTTAATTAAAGAACTTAATTATTATGGTTTGAAAGCCCTATGTGCTCATCAGAACCCAAGCCTGGTCCACTCAATTTCTTTGTATCATAGGTAGCGATACGAAAGCCTAAGGATGGTGAGTGATTTGAGGAATTTGTAGGCCGTAGAATAATAAGATGTTGTAGAGCCTATTAAGACTTGTTTATGCTTTGGTATCTGTATTGACAATGACATCTCATGATTTTAAATATAACTGAAATACATTTCCTCATAAATGCGTTGATAATGATACTATCATATTTTGGGAACAAATTTTGCATTAATTTTTATACTCTAAAATCAAAGAAGCATAAATAAAAAGCTTTAAGTTGGCCGTAAAAATAGGGATGTCACTGTTTCCTTATACCTCTCTTATAGCATGACTTCATTAATGAAGCATAGTGTTGATTGACAGATGAATTATTGTTGTTTTACATATACTATTATATACTTTTATAAATATATGTAAGGGTGTATTTTAAGCCTTTTAAGAATATAATGTTTAAATCTTATTAAATTAATTAACTTTTAATTAATTAATGTTTAAACCATTTAAGATTTAATAATTATCTTTTAATTAAGTATTTAATTAATTATATTAAATCTTTTAAGAATTAAAAAATTATCTTAATTAGACTTTAAATTAAATAATATTAATTATTTATTTCCTTCATTAATTTTCGATTTAGGGTTTATCTAATTACACAGCTTAAATGTTAAGATTATAAGTAATTAAGATAACCATTAATATCTAGTATAACTATCCTATAATTAGTAAGGCAAAAAAATCTTGAGACCCGATCTGCCAGGCAGAGTGTGTCGCTCCAGCAAAGAGACGCGTCGCGCTTAAGATGTAACAAGTTTTTTTTTCCTGTTTCTTCAGTTTTTCACCAATGCACGTAGAGATCTAAGACATTTTCTCATTACAACAACATACTATGAAACTAAAGATATAATCGACTAATTTCGGAAATCAACTAGATTAGAAACATACCTTTAGCTATAATCGAATATAGCAACCCTTAATCTTCAAATCTTTCTTTGGAAAGATAGAACCAATAATGTGAATGTCTCTAATGGTTTATACGCAATATCCTAGAAACCCTAGCAATGAAAAAAAGAGAAGGGAAGAGAGAAAATATGATTTCTTGCCTGTGAAGGCTAGGGATCGATTTTCGCATGCTAGGGGTCCCTATTTATAGTTGGTTAGTCTACATGATAAACCCTAATTTGAATAATTAAATAATAGAATTTAATATATTCAAGACAATTATCCTTATCAACGATAGGAGGCTTCCAAAACCCTTCTGAAACCTCTTTAAAATCGTCCACGATAGGGAGGTTCTAGAATGGTCTCCTTTGCTTAACAATTGAACAATTCCGATTCAACCCCGTACCTTTAATTAATTCTAATTAATCCAAAATTAAATTCCCATTAATTATGAGTTATTCTAAAGTAATTATTAACCATTTCTAATTAATTTTTTATTGTATAATAAGTTAACAAATTATTTCCTCACTCTCGAAAAGTTGTTTCTAGCTATTTTTAGTTATTCAAGGGAACCCAAAAGGACTTTGTTTTTTTTTTCCATAAAGTTATACCAATTTAGTTATGACCTTAGATACGTAATCCAACAAAAAGAAATATAGTTCACCGCGTTGCACCGATAACGAATCACTACGCCATACCCTAGGAGCGGTGTTTGCTTGGGGTCATCTCCACATGAACACCATACAAGGTGCATTGCTGGTACCACATAGCCTTAATGCATCAATGAAATTGACATCATACGTTGTCCTATATATCTAATCCAACTAGGAGGCTGCAATTGTGCATCAACTTGGAGCTAGATTAGACCTAATTGAACTTGAATCCGATGAGCCTTGCTTAGTTAGGTTCTCACCACCTTTTTGAGATAGGTCATCATTTTTATAGGGGTATAGAGTAGATAGTTAAACAAAATTTGTTCATAACACCTTACATTGACGTGCTTGATGAATTTTGAGGTGGGTCCCCCAATTCATATTTTTTGGACCATAATTTTTTTGTTAACACCATATTTTTTGAGTCATTCCCTGCCTTTTTAGTAAATACTTACACATTATCAATGATCATTAGATGTTCATATTAGCCTCTCTCTATTACTCATTTTTCATATTATTGGAGCCTTATGATTTATAGTGAAATTCCTTAGACCTTCAAAGAAGATCAAGAAAAGAAGAAAAAAACAAAAAAATGAAGAAAATTGGAAAAGGAAAGACAAAAAGAGATAATAAAAGAAGATGCAAAGATGGGAAACAAATAAAAAGTCACAGAGAAAAGAAACAAAAACAAAGAAAAATGACGAAAAAAAGCATCACAAAATGAAGAATCCAAGTTCAAGCTTTCTCTCCTCTTTAAAAACAGAGAAAAAAAGGGAGAAATAAGAAGACAAAAGACCGAACACAAAAGTTCAAGAACGAAGATTTAGGTTGTATTGTGATTGTTTCTTAGATTAAGTTGTAACTTTTTATTTTTGATTTTGGTGAGAAAAGGTAATGAAGGTGAGACACTAGAATGTAAAGGATAGTACAAGGGAGAAACCCCTAAAGCTGGATGTTTTCCCTGAAGGTCGTGATGCAAACCCTATTTCATTATGATACATTTAGCCTGAACAATGTATGAGTCATTGTGTATGGAGAGGCGCCTTTCCTTCATGCATTATAGTCTACATTGATGAAGTTATAGTGCCCCCACTAGGCACTTCCCCCTATTTCCTTTGTCTTGTATACTCTACTAGATGCCACCTTCAGTCGAGGTCTATTCGACCTTCGGGTTGTTCAAGAATGTGGTTTATGGTTCTAAAGTGAGGAACATTTGGAACACACATAAGGTCCATACAAGACCGACTCTAACCATGTTGACTGAATTTGACCAAGTTTTATGGTAACCTTTCTTTTTTCCTTTTTAGCTTAGCTCACCCCGAGCTCATTTTTGTCTTGTTCTTACTTAAGGACAATTAATGTTTAATATTGAGGTAATTTGATAGTTTGTTTTATTTACCTTTTTATATAGTTTATTTAATCATTTTTAGTCTTTTTGTTGTTATTACATTGCATTTTCTTTTCCTTATTTATCTTGGATTGTATTGAGTGCTTTTTCTTTTACATATGGTGTTTTGTAGGTTTTTGTAGTCTCGTTATGGTTGCGGATTAGCTTGTTGTTGGGATTGGTGGGATTGTGAGGAGCTTTTAGGCTTTGGGGGCCCATTTTGGAAGAATTGGGCTTGATGCATTAAAGCCTTGGATGGGATGGACTTTTGAAGATGGAGTAGTAGAGATTTTGGAGAGCTAGATCCATCATCTTCTAATTCTTCTAGTAATTGCTAATTTCTTGATGTTAAACACTTTTATGATTATTATCTTGTTGCCATGAGTGACTAATCTCTTTATTTTGTTTGACTTGGGCTAAAACCCTTAGATATTTTTGGGTTTTTTAGGATTCATGTTTGATTGTCATTTATCTCATGTTATTGATTCTTAGTTCATAATTCTTATGATTGTTTAATATTTTGATCACGAGCTTAGTACTTGAATGAACAATTGTTGGTTTAGTTCTTTAATTTAGCAATAAATCATTAAATTTGCTTAGAACAATGGTTTTATGATGGTAGAAATCATCTTTAGCTTATATATCATGACTCATTTATGGATGTGTAAGCACTGATGTCGTCTAGGAATTGGGAATTATTTCACTCTTAAGGCTAATCAATTTTCTTGGGTTCAATTGCTTCAATTTAATCATTGATTTTGATTACAAAAGTGTGGTGTGGGCTTCCCCAACCTCCATTCTACCTTTGATGAATTTTAGCACATCATGGATCATGATTGTTATAACCAATTTGGGTTGAATGATAAGCTTACATATTGAATCCTAACGATAAATACATAATTTTTCATTGTGTTGAATTGCCTTAGTTGACCAAGTTTCTCCAATATTTGAGCATCTCACCATCTTGCTTATTTGCAAGATTTTTTATTCATCATGTGTTTTAGTTTTCAAATAAATCAAAATCCCCATTTTTAGTTTAATTGTAGTTAGTTTTGTTTCACTTGTTTAACTGGATTGCATTGGTGATTGAATACAACCATTTCCCCATGGACCGATCCCCTTTTTACTCCTATATTACGTTTTATTTACAAGCAAAATGGTGTAATTTGCTTGGTGGACTTGAATTCCCACTAGAAAGTCACTAGTCCATCACTCAACCCTCCCTTATTTTAAGGCCCATCTAGAGTTCAACACTTCCATTCGGTGAGTAAGTGAGTGTGAGTCTGCCCTTCATAAATATTATAAAATAAAAATTAAGCCCAGTCAAAAACCATAAAGTTATATAACATTTAGAGTATTTTTTTTAAATGTTACATGTCACTTAAAGTATGTAGAATTCGAACTTAACTTGATTGTATTCTAAAGTGTTTCGAATATTGTTAGACTATTTTGATGATGGTAAATAATGTTTTTAGTTATACAAACAAAATTCAATACGAAATATTAATATGGTAAACATGAAGTGGTCAATTTACATAAAACCTAAAAAAAACTCTCTAGAATAGTCGGAGTTAGTTTAATAGGTCCTAGCACACAAACACACATGTGTATAACTGAAACATCGAAAAAATTCAAAGCAAGAAACACAACTAAAAAGCATGCTTCATGATTATGTCTTCTCGTATTTCCTATATATGTATATATCTAAGAAAAACTGATTGTAGCATGCGATGCTTCATCGACAAAATAAACATGTGGTGCGATGGTAACATAAGCCATTAATGTTATGCTAGGATGGAGTCTGCATTGTTGTCAAAACCCCATCTACCTAATCGGATCAAGAAAGAAAGTACTTCAGATGGGTCATGAAGTGAATGAAAAGCCATTGTCTCTCTTGGTTTTGATGCCACTACTATCGGGAATCCATCACCTCTTTCCCTTAGAACCTAAAACAACCAATATACAATAAATAACTAGTCAGTCATTACAAACATATCATGTTCGATGATGCATATGCCTTTAATTCAGGCTATGTATGTGAACAAACTACCCTGTACTGTGTTTATGAATAACAGTTTGTGGAACATTATTTAGTAGTCTAATTGTCTTGTATAACAAAAGCATATAAACTAAGGGAAAAACAAAGTCAGGTAGGAATGTATACCTTGAAAGCATCCTCATCGGTTCTATCATCTCCGATGTATATAGGGAGGAGGTTTCTAGAATTATCGAAGCCTAAGTTATGGAGTAAATACTCAAGGGCATGACCTTTGTTCCATTCAATGGATGGACGAATTTCCATCACCTTTTTGCCTCGCGTCATGTGGAATCGATCAGGATAATTAATAAGCACCGACTTGACTTCCTCTTCTAAAGTCTCATACTCTTCATCCTTAACATGGCGATAATGAACAGATAAGCAAAACCTATTATCCTCAATCACCACTCCTTTTATGTTTTTCGTTCTCTCCTTCAACTCAATTAACATCTGTTATATATGCATATTAATAGTATATTTGAATAATGAGATGCATATATATATATATATATATATATATATATATATATATATATATATATATATATACACACACACACACACCATATTTGCATGCAAATTATTTAATTATAGCTAACCATACCTTTTCAATTGCAGGGATAAAGTCTTTAGCCGGTTGGAATGTGATAAATTCATTCCCCTGATCCATTGAAATCACACTAACTTGTGAGAAAATATTAGAGCTATTCTTATAAAATTTTCATTATTTTGTCATAGTTTATAGAAAACTTTTAACTTTTAATTTTTTGAACAGAAAAGTCACGATGATATAAATTTACACAATAATCTATCATTTTTATTAAAAAAAGTTAAAGATTTTTCTGTTAATTTTGAGACAAATATTAGATAAACGAATGAGAAAAAGTTGAAATATGTGGGTATGCAGTCAACCATTCAAACATACTCGAAGAAGTAGTGGTAATTGAATGAAATGCTGACATTCCTAGAGATTATCCTAACATTATAACCTTAATAAAAACTGAACTAAACGTTCAAATCTTAAAAAAAATGTTCCATATGTTGTTAAAAAGAGATTATCCTAACATTATAACCATGGGGGCTTAGAGGGTGGGCAAAGTGGGCAGCTGCACAGGGCTCAATTTTTTTCATTATATATTTTTATTTAAAAATACAAAATTATAATAAAGATAAGGGTCATTTTTATTCTTGTTCGTCCTGAATCTTTAAAAATATTTTATTTTTCAGGACCGGCCCTGATTATAACCTTAATAAAAACTGAATTAAACGTTCAAATCTTAAAAAAAAAGTGTTCCATATGCTGTTAAAAAACCAAATTGAGTATAAATTAGATCGTTAACTTATAAACTATCATGTTTTTCTAATTAATTTAAGAACCTGACTTCTTGGCAACCAAATATAAGTTTCCTAACCTTGATGTTTATGTTTAAAGATTTATATTAATAACAATTTAACTAAATATTTTCTAAAAATATATATAAAATATAAAATACATAAAAAAATATTTTACAAATAGAGTTTATACATTTAAAATACAAAAACAGTTTTATAAAAATATTTTAAAAATACGTAAATCTTTAAAATATATCAATACATTTAAAATATATTAAAATATGTAAAAATCTATATACAAACTTAAAAAATACATAAATACTTAAAAAATATATAAAAATACGCAATCATACGAAAAAAAAAAAACACTTATACATTATATTCAAATTTTGAGGAAATATGCATTAAAGTCTCATTATTTTTAAAAAAATTAACGATTTGATTTTATGACTTATTGAACAGGTTAAAAATGACTAAAATACAAACATTAACAATCTTGTTCCAAGAGACTTAATCATGAATTTTCCCAAAATGATTGAATTTTTATGGAGATTTTCCTAATCTTTTCTTTATATATATATATATATATATATATATATATATATATATATATATATATATATATATATATATATATATATATATATATATATATATATACTCTTGAAACACAACTTTTGAATTATATATAAATATTTCATTTCAACGAAAATAAACACAAATTAAGCATGTACATACCTCTTCGTCGATAGTTTTGTAATGATACTTGTCGGCGTTGTCGTGGTGGTCATAGGACTTATTTTTAGGGGCTGGTCCCATGGTATCCATCCCATGACTCCCTGAATAGTACACGTCATTTAGCTTCACAAAGCTATAAACCTGATCAAGTTATCTATTATAATTATCAATTAAGGAAAAAATATATACAATATTGATATGATGGAGGTTGCTCGAGTTGAAGTTATATATATATATATATATATATATATATATATATATATATATACCTTTTCACGACTCCTGCCGCTAATAATAGCTGTTGGAAAGTGCTTTGAAACTTCACGAACTGCTGCACGCATCTTGCATGTACACGATTGCATGAAACCCAGAGAGAAAAATAAACATTTGTATTTTGCAATGAAAGAATTATAAAGTAGCTAGTACCTGTTCAGACATGAAGGCACGATTGGGATCACACACGATGGGTGATAATGTGCCATCGTAATCCAAGAAGACGGCTATCTGTTTTCCCTTTGATGTATTTATTATCTGTTGGAAGGAGCTTATAGCAGATGGATGTTCTTTCTATAATTAATTCCAGAATCATTAAAGATCGATATATGGATGAAGTACACATATATTAATCATATATACTAATTCATTATTAACCATATATCATAATTCATTAAACGAATAATTGTAAACCTTGCATAGATCGACTCATGAGTCACTTACCAACCAAGAAATATAGTTTTCATCGATGATAGAAGATTCAGCGGGGCTAGTATTGATATAACCACGATCCATCGTGTGATCATGTCTGGATTTGGACATGGATTCAGAATTGGATATTATGTTAGGCAACCAACTTTGAATTCCCATTGCCTCGTAAATCTTAGATGCTATGCCTACCACCACCATCTTCTGTGTTATAAGTATATATAAGCTAACAATTAGATGATAATGTATATACGATTGTTACAAAAGCGCGCGCATACACACACATATATATATATATATATATACACCTAACATTATTCGGAGCGATAGTAAGTATACTGATATCGATTAATAGGAGAGGGGGCCTTGGCCGGGAGCTACTTTAAATCAATAACAAAGGGTGTACAGAAAGTCCAAGTAACAAATGATGTCACTAGGCGTAATATATATGTCTTGGACCCAACTTATATGTACCTTCCTAGCTACTATATATATATATATATATATATATATATATATATATATATATATATATATATATATATATATATATATATATATATATATATATATATATATATATATATATATATATATATTTGAAGGTGGGTGATATATACATATTGGTGTAAACTCCTTCCAGCTTCTATATATACGTATTTGACCAAACTTATATGTGGTTTCCTAACAACTATCTATATATACATATTGGTGTAATCTCAAATATATGCATTTTCAATCGGTACAGAGACCTTTTAAAATATATTGTTGTTAGAGGTAAATGTCCCAAAAAACAAAAAAAATCTTGGCTATTGTTATGGGTATCTCTGGTGCTCTTGGAAGTCGTGAAATGACATGATTTTCAGTAATTTGAAGACTAGTGGTTACAAACTAGTGGATAACATTCTTACTTTAGTTTTTAGCTCGGTGAAGCATATGGGAAGGAATATAGATCGTAAATGGGTAGATTGGGTGTGTTATTCGTTAGGGTTTCTACCCATTGGACCCGCTAGAGACGATGACCCTTGGAACCTCACTAGGTGTATTGCTCCCAGACTTACGTTCTTAAGTCCTTATTAATTATCCGAGTGTGCACTTTGTATCTTCTGTCTCGGAGTATAAGAAAAAAGTTCTTGGTTTGTCTCGAATAGAATTCTCTGACCACACTAAATGAATTGATGATACAAAAATACCAAAATATATATATATATATATATATATATATATATATATATATATATATATATATATATATATATATATATATATATATATATATATATATATATATCATAAAACAAAAGCCATGTTTGGTGAAGCTATGCGGAGCCAAAGAAAAATTTGTATATGTCTATAAACATAATTAGTTTTATTAATGCATAAATCATATATATAAATAATCTATCGTAAGTTGTAATATATCAATTTACAAGTGTGATATGACGACGAAATTGATATTTAGTTTTTAAGAGTAATAAAATAAATGATTTTCTAATATGTGCTCTACGGTACATATAAAAAGTATTAATTATGAAAAATACTACCATAATTAAATATGAAATGCATTAATTATGAAAATTATTAATGAATTTTACATTTAATTATGAAAATATTTTTTATAATTAATATACTTAACATTTAATTATGATAATATTTATGATTAATTAATACTTATTATAATGAGAAATTAAATATCTTCGACTTAAAATAACTACAAATCTTCGAAACATGAAAGGATACAAAGTAGATTTTCTGTTCAAGTGACAGAATCCATGCAGCCCATAGCTTAGCTAATTACACTTCACGTCACCAATATTAACATATATAGATATAGATATAGATTCCTTCTCTATTTCCATGTGTTTTGAAATCAACAAATTAACGCTTTTTTATTCCTCTTACTTAGATAGTTACTGTAATGATTCCTGAACAAATATAGTTTATATATATATATATATATATATATATATATATATATATATTCTTTTGGAAAAATCAAACATTACATATAATCTTCCATGAAATGTTAAAATACACACGCGCCTAGACACATTAAAAACTGATTAATTCTAAAGTCAGTAAGCTGCCAATCATCGTCCTAGTACATGTCAATGATACTTTTGAGTTAATGGAAAAATATGATCAAGATCTATGATCATATTTTCTTTGCCTCGTCATTTTTATTATAATTTTTTTAAATATGTATCATACGAATGCATGTTATCATGTATTTAATGTCTTATATTGTATTTATATAATTTTTCACAGTTTTTCAAAAACATCTTTGTCGAAAAATAGATTAACCAAAAAGGAGGACATCTGATACTATAAAAAGGTGAAAAGCATATCTAATACTATCTGGTTTGATTTTTTTGGTGACAATGATAAGCTCCACTCTAGACAATTAATTTGTTGATGACCGACACCAAAAACTTCAGACCTAAGATTAATATTCATCCCCCGAAAGTGAGGCGGGTGAGCACCTAAAAGTTGAAGCTAATAAGAAATGAACGTGAGAGTGTTCCTTTACGAGCGTTAGTATGAGATTGTTATCCACACAGCTACACCATTAAGTTGGTGTTAAAAAGATATTTTATAAGCTCAAGCATTCAATCTATTTATCATTCATTCCAAAAAATTAATGATGATTTAGATTTTTTTTAAAGAGAATGCAAATATTCAGCAAAAAGCAAAAAAAAAAAAAAAAAAAAAATTGAGCCTTTAGCTTACCAATACTACCACACCAAAGTCTAAGGAGCATTGATTGATCAGTAAATTAAGAGTCCAATCGTGACCCATATAGATTGACAAACGACCCATGTTAGGAAGGGGTCCCATATCATGGTAGGAGAGCTTATAATCTAGGGTTGCTTAGCTAGTTTCTGGTAGGGACATGCAAGTTTCAAATATAAAAAGCCTGCCTGGACAAGAACATCAGGGGCATATTTGCCATGACATAAAAACAATCCATCATTATCATAGGTAAGTCCTACGTCGAGAAATTAAGTAGCTAAGCAACCCTATATCCTAGATTTGCAGATTTTTTTCTTATGTTGTTGTGAAGTTTTGGAATTTGAAATTTTTAGTGATAATTGTTGGTTGATTGATTAAACAAAGAATAAAATATCAATGCATAGTTAAGATTTAAGGCCTAAGGGAGTAGGAGCGTAACTATAAGAGAATGAATCAATGACATTTGTCCCATTTTGTCACAAAGTTCAAAAGGATAAATAAAAGAAAACATATATGTAGTTAATAAAGAAAGAAGTTAAAAGCCAGTCTATACTTTAAAAAGGTGGAAATTAAGCAAGCAGATCTTAATCAACAAAAAACACGAAGACATCGTTTTACATTCAAATTCAAACATTTCACTGTTTGATTTCAAATAATTAAAGCTCATCCATCTTTCAGAACATTAATGATTTCGATAACAGAAGGTTGAAATATGATGATGAGAACATGATATCCTTAGATTTTTAATATTAGATATTTTTTTTTGAACGACAAATCGAACCTACTACTAGGTTACTTATAAATCCACTTATGCTTCGGACAACGAGACTTGAACTCTCAACATCAAGGTAAAAAAACACCCTGATACCGTTGGGCTAGAAGTCATTTAGTTTTTAATATCGAATAAACTAACTAATGTTTTTTACATAAAATTGATGAGTATTTAAACTGCTGTCTCATTCATATAGTTTAAACCAAATACAAATCAATTTTAATTTCTAACCGTGTGTCACTGTCAGCTCAAATATATTTGTTTAGAAAAGGAGCCACCAAACTAATAAAAAGAAACGGTGTCAACTTATTCATATATGTAACCTAACAAAAACAATTAGTGTTAGTGATCGAGGTCCCATCGGCTACATTACGAAACAACGTGTCACCCAACCGTTACCACTTAGGACAGGACCCACCAACCTTAAACTTAACCGAACCGTCTATCGAGTTGCGAAACAATTGATGTGGTGTGACGGACGCGACTGGCGACTGGTACGTGGTGTGAGCCTGAGGAAGAAGGAAAAAGTGAAAACCAACAACCAAACTAAACTAAACTAAACTGCTTTCTTTCTTGTTATAAATAGCTCACCGCGCGCTAAATTGCGCCCTTGCATATAAATCCTTAAATATGCGGACAGTAACAGGAGAACTTGTCGGCGACATAATTAACTACGACCATCCGTTTGTTTCCATCGGAATGGATTCTCCGATTCTGTTTCGTCATCGTATCTATCGTTACATATATATATGTAGAGTGTGCTAACACAAACACCACAAGTAAACGGCGACATAACCGGAGCCGGCACACCGGTTTCTATCGGGTTTTTCGATTCTCTGTGTGTGAGTGGCTATAATTTAATAACTATAAAACATAACGTACAATTAGAATCGCCGACGCACCACTTACACCTACTCTACATGTGACGTCCTGGTTCATCCGTCCCTAAAAATGCGTCATCACAATGCACGACACATGACGACAAGAAGTAAACGGCGTTGTTACCGGAATAACAGCGGCCGGCGTCAGTTTCGTTGGACACTTTTGATTCTGTTTGAGTTTGTGTCATGGCACAGAAATCCTACCGATCAATAAATCAAAATCAAATATCCTCCTATTCTTTTTTTTTTTTTTCTTTTTTTTTTTTTTTTTTTTCTATTATTTTTCTATACACTCAGGACACTTGTCATATTTAGTTTAATACAACTAATAAATTTTTATTACACTCCACGTCAATTTTTCTAAATCAAATAGTATTGTGAAAACTAATAATAAGAAATCAATTTGAGTGAGTTATATAAACATTATATATTGACATTAATTAATGCAATCAAATTCAATTATATGACGTAAATTAAGCAAGATCGAGCGCAGAAGAAATAAAGTTGAAGCATGAATAAAAGACAAACAAAATTGTTGTGTGTGTCTGACTGAAATAGAGACTTACAGTTGCGTCAAGTGTGGACTATGGAGCGCCTGCGACCAAGGAGTTGAGGAACGGAAGAGAAGGAAGGAAGAAAAGGGAAGATGGAACTGAGGGGGTATAAGTATAGTTGCTTTGCTCGTGTTTATATATATATATATATATGGTAAAGGGTTTTATCTTTTAGCTTTTTTTTTCGCATAATGTTAAAAATCTAATTTCCTTGAAATTTCCATGATGCTTAAACAATCTTTTAGTGAAATTGCCTCCCATTGATTAATTTAATGCCACGACTTCTAAACTAGACGAATGTCCATAGCATTGCGCTAAAACGCCTATATAATTGAAGTATTTATAAATATATGTTTTTTTTAATATAACAATAACATTGTTAAATTTGATATAATAATTCGTACACTAAATTGATATAATATATATATATATATATATATATATATATATATAT
Organism: Lactuca saligna; assembly: GCF_052625555.1. Taxonomy (NCBI): domain Eukaryota; kingdom Viridiplantae; phylum Streptophyta; class Magnoliopsida; order Asterales; family Asteraceae; genus Lactuca; species Lactuca saligna. The sequence continues at coordinate 191,390,230 of NC_136418.1, forward strand.
ATATATATATATATATATATATATATATATTATAACTGCATAATCTCAATTGTTTGAATGAATTCTATCCGCGAGTTACACACGAATAAAATTAAATATAATATATGGTTTAATGTTATTTATAGTTGTTATTATTAATTATTTTTTTTTAAAATTTATTTACTTAATATTTTAATTTATATCATTATAATTATTTAAAACATCAAGCATTGTTTTTTTATTTTAAAGGTAACAATATAATCATTTATATAAAGTTATTTTTAATTATTGTTATTGTAAGTTATTTTAAGTTACTTATTTGAAAACTTTTAATGATTATAAAAATATGTTTAGGAAATATTTTAGTTAAATTGAGATTACAAATTAGTTTTTGTATTTATCACTTTTAACTATTTACTAAAAAATGCTAGGACTTTGGATACTAACATTTCTACCTCCAATGCAGATGCGTCAGTAAGCCAGCAAACGCACGATGATGGGAAGATTGAGTCTAATAATAATTTGGTTTCTAAATTTGGTGATTCTATTTTAAATGTTGATGAGTCTCTTGTTGATGTTAAGACTGATATTTTATCTTGTGATGATGTGATGTCAAACTCAAATGTTTTTGATGATTGTGATGTTTTTGTAAAATCCACTGAATTTGATGCTAACACATCCACATCCTCTACATCTGTCACACACTCTAACTCGTGCAATTGCACATGTGGGAAGGTTAGAAAGCTCCATAAGAGTGTGAAATCTGAAAATGGCAGTACCAGGTCTAAAGATAATAAGCAAATTTGTTTCAATTGTGGTACTGTCGGCCACATTGCTCGAAATTGTTCCAACAGAGCATTTGTGAATTTCTCAACGTTGAGGAAAAAAACGAGTCTCGAGGAAGGTCTCTAACGAGATATTCCTCGAGATCTCGTCTTTGTGAAAATGATCGGACAATTTGTAATAATAAGAAAAGGGTCGATATTAAATCGAACAAACATGTTTTCTCTAAACCAGCCACAAGTACTTTGCCGAATTCGACTGCGGCTGAGCCACGGTCTATTTCGTCAAAGGGTGCATCTTGGTCTTCGACTAATTATAGCCGAAAATCTAAACGCTCAAAGAAAAGGAAAAATATTTCTAAATCACTTGTGCATATTTTAAAATCTAACTACCAATAGGTGCTAAAATCTACGGTTGTTCGATCATCTTCATCCTCTGAAAAAGTTTCTTCTTCAAATAATGATTCAGAATTAAAAGGAAAAATGGATAAATCTGTGAATGTTAAGGGTCAACCCATGTTTGTAATGACCTAGGTCCCTAAATCTAAACAATCCCGCTTATTGTGCAGGGACAGTTGTAGAGGAATGTCGCCATACCTTGGTATGTCGACAGCGACTGTTTCCGACACATGACAGGAGACATCTCCTAGCTGAATGACATTCAAGCCTTTAATGGGGGATAAGTTTCCTTTGCGGGAGGTGAAGGGGGAAAGATCACTCAAAGAGGAATAGTTTCAAATGGAGTACTAAGTTTTGAAAATGTCAACTATGCTCCCGAGTTAAAGCATAGTCTGTTGAGTGTCTCTCAAATTTGTAACAAAGGATATTCGACTCATTTCACTGATAAAGAGTGTCTGATTTTGAAGTCAGGCATTGTCATCCCGAATGACTGGACTCTTGTAAAATCAAAACGGGATGGAAATGCATACATCATTGACATGAACAGTAATATTCCAGAACAAGTCACTTGCCTCTTCTCAAAAGTCTCTGAACAAAATGCTATGTTGTGGCATCGAAGACTCGGACATGTTAACACAAAGACCTTGAATCATCTTGCGAAGAATGATATGGTGCATAGACTTCCTGTTAGAGACTTCATCACATTTGAAAATTGTGTATCTTGTGCCCAAGGGAAACATCACATAAAACCACATCTGCCGAAACAGGTCAATTCAATCAACCAAGTGCTCCAATTATTGCATATAGATTTATTTGGTCTAGTCAATGTCCTTAGCATCAACATAAATTCATATTGTCTGGTTGTGATCGATGATTTCTCACGTTTTACGTGGGTATTCTTCTTGTCCAACAAAGCTAGGGTCGCTGATCTGATTAATAAGTTCATTGTGATGATTAGGGATGAGAAAAAGAACCGAACCGGCCGGAACCAGGAACCGGCTTCGGCCAAAATCAAGAACCGAACTGGCCCAACGGTTCTATCGGTTCCGGTTCTACCGTTTCTCGGTTCCTACCGGTTCTTGTCGTGTCTTCAAATGTTGGAACCTGTCCTTCAAAAATAGCATGATACGGTTCCGGTTTTTGCCGGTTCTACCGGTTCCCGGTTCCAAAAATCCACAAAAATAACGTCTCGGTCCCGGCCCAACCGGTTCCATCGGGTTTCGGTTCCGGTGCCGGTTTCGGTTCCGGTACCGGTTCCGGCCGGTTCCCCGGTCAATTTGCTCATCCCTAGTGATGATAGAGAACCAAACCAATCACCGGATGAAGGCACTCAGAAATGACAACGGAACAGAATTCAAGAATGTTGTTCTCGATCATTTTTGTGCAAAAAAAGGGATCATGCATCAACATAGTTCCATTTGCACACCACAATAAAATGGTGATGCTGAGTGGAGGAATCGAACGTTGCAAGAACGATGTTATGTGACTCAAAGCTACCCGTTTTCTTTCGGGTTGAGGCGATCAACACAGCTTGTTATGTTTAAAATCATGTTCTGATCAACAAAGCCCAAATGAAGACTCCATACGAAATTTAATACGGTCACAAGCCTTCTGTTAGTCATTTCTACATTTTTGGCTGTCCTTGCACCCTTCTTCACCTGGAATCCAACACAAAATTCAACGCCAAAGCTGATAACTATTACTTTGTGGGGTATGTTGCATGCACAACGTATAGGGTCTACAATAAGAAGACAAAACAAATCGTAGAATCCTTCGATGTGCACTGGTTGGAGGAGAACGAGACGGATGCTAGAGTGGGTCCAAATTGGTTGTTTGATTACACATCTTTATTCAAATCCTTTAATGTGTTTTCAAATGATATACCTAGTTCTACTTCTGGTTCGAAGACTGTGATTGAAGACGCAGACGAAGAAGTTGTTTACAGACCACCTGTGATGTCCTCTATGACTCCTACAGTGGATGCATTTGTTCCAATTACTTGTCCAGAATCTCCAAGTCAACAAAACAATCCAGATGTTGATGTCATTCCTCTTACTCCCAATGAAAGAGAGTTTATGTCCAGAGTTGCTTCCGCTGCTACTCAAACTTTTATGGAACTTCTCTTTCCCGAACCGATTGCTAATGAGTTCATGGCAAACCCTTCTAACGGGTCAGGATCGTTTGAAGTGGTTCATTCAGCAGATGATGGATTTGTCAATATTCACAACCTTCCCATCTCGCTCAATGACATTAGCCAGGAGCTACCTTCCAAAATTCAACGCGATCACCTGATCAAAAATGTCATTGGCCAGCTGGACGACGGTATTTGAACGCAGAGTCAGAGTGGAGATGGCAATACATGTCTCTACTCTTGCTTCATTTCTCAAATAGAGCCAAAGAATGTTGAAATGGATTTGAATGAGCCCAGTTGGGTGGATGCTATGCATGAGGAATTAAATCAGTTTGAAAAATTTGGGGTTTGGAAATTAGTTGAATTACCTAAGGACAAGAAGTCTCTTGACACGCATTGAGTTTATCGCAACAAGCAAAATGATTCATGAGTCATTGTGTGAAATAAGGCTCGATTAGTTGTACGCGGATTTCGCCAAATCGAGGGTTTAGACTACACCGAAGTTTAGGCTCCGGTGGCACGCTTGGAGGCCATTCGTATTTTCCTAGTGTATGAATCATACATGAACTTCACGGTTTACCAGATGGATGTCAAGACTTCCTTCTTGTACGACATAGTGAAGGAAGAAAGATACGTTGATCAACCTCTTGGTTTTGTTAAGTCAAAATTTCCTAATCACATCTATAAGTTGGACAAGGCTTTGTGTGGGTTACATCAAGCTCCTCGACAATGGTATGCCTCTCTTACGAAGCACTTGCTCGAGCATGGCTATTCATGGGGCACAATTGATCAAACTCTTTTCATCAAGCATGTTGGTGCTGATCAAATTTTGGTTTAGATCTACGTTGATGACATTATTTTTGGGTCCACAAATCCTCAGCTATGTAAAGAGTTTGAAGTCGTAATGAAGAAGAGGTTTGAGATGAGTTCACTGGGAGAAATGACCATGTTTTTGGGGCTTTAGGTCCAAAAAAATTCAACCAGTATCCTGTTTCATCAAGCCAAGTATGTTGAAGATATGTTGGAGAAGTTTGGGTTTCGAGACGCAAAACCTGAACTGACGCCAATGGCCGAGAGACCCCTGTTGACTCTAGATATTGACGACAAATCCGTAGATCAGACTTCCTACAGATCGATGATCGAATCGTTGATGTATCTAACTGCAAGCAGACTGTGACATCCCCAAAATCTCGACCAGAAAAGACCGATTTTCATTTATGCTTTTTAAATAATTTCAGAGTAAATCTATTTGATTTGAAAGAATTGCGGAATTTGTTCCCAAAAACAAAACATGATAAAACAATGTTTACCAAAGCATTTCATAAAATAAATGTATTTTTCATTATATAATCAAAACTCGGGGTGTCATGTTCCGATACAGACCACTAAGCATAAATGATAACATTACAAGTCATTCAACAAATATATACATATACAGACTTGTAAACAAAACAACTTGATGGTTCATCCATCTTACGCCCTTGCGCCACTTCCTGTAATACAAATAAAACTGAGTGGGTCAGGCTTGGGAGCCTGGTGAGCATATAGGGTTTTCAACCCACAATAAATAATTAAATTAATTATTATCAACAAACAATAAACCCAGTTACCCATTCCCGTTATTCTCACTTTATGTCCCTAAAATAACTAATACAAGGGACCTAGTCTAAGAATATTTTCATCAGGGTGACAACACATGCTGCGGGGGTTCTTCAGCAATATAAGTCAAATAAGGCAACCATGAGGGGGATGGAATACAGCGAATGAACACCCAAGTTTATTAACACCTACAGGTTATGAGCATGCTAGCGTTCCACTAGACTGTCTAGAAAAGTCCGTGGTCGTCATCTAAATTCTGCTAGATGACTGGATCAAAACAACAATGAGGCCTCTCATCTGTTTATTACACACCAACTATCTACCCATGTTCTACCCAACATATTAGTAGATAAAAACATACATTTTTATACATATTTTTAAAACCTGTATAGCATGCTTGATCAATACATTTTCCATATAACAAATGAGGCACACACACATAACACGTATTTCATATATAAATAATCAGATCTGTAAGATAGAAGAAAGTGAATATACATTCACACACATAACAACAAAATATACACATAACACGTATCTCGTATAAAATACTTCATAATTATACGTTAGGAGAAAGTAACAACACACTTACACATATAAACAACAATATACTTAATACACTCAAACCATACTTGTATTGTTATTGCGTTTATGAAAGGTAGTATACACTCACTTGATCAGAAGATCATCGGACAGCACTACAACTTGCAAAAGTAGTAATCCTCAGCAGATCTGGAAGATCTCTACAAAAATCGAACTTCTCGCGGGCAGAGCTTTGTCTCGGAAACCGCACTTCTCGGGATCTTCGGGATCTCGGGACTTGCTTCGGGACTCGGGAATATTACCGGGGCTTCGGGATTTTTCTGGCACGCAAATCGAGGCAAAATGGGAGAGAGAATGGAGAAAAATAGCAAACAAGCCGGCTGCCCTCGCATCCTATTTATAGGAGGCTGGAGCCTCGGAGTACGCAGGGCGTACGCCAGTACGCGGGGCGTACTGGTCCGAAATCGTCACTGCGTTCGTCATCCGAAGTTCTCGAGTGCGAGTGTCGACATCTTCGTTGTACGCGGGGCGTACTCCGGATGAGTCCGGTGACTCGCCTTCGGATAAGGCCAGATTTTCCAATTAAATTTAAATACAATTTATTTAATAAACTTCGGAAATTCATATCTTCTTCATATGAACTCCGTTTTCGATGTTCTTTATATCCACGCGAAGGTGAGACTACGCTCTACAACTTTCGTTTAGACTCCATCGGCTAATTTTGACTTAATTTTTATTATTTATTTTTAATAGGCCGGGACAGAAAATTTCGTTATAAATTCATAACTTCTTCGTTTGACGTCCGTTCTCGCCTAACTTTTTATCGCTTTGATACTAACAACGAGATCTTCGATTCTTGTTTAGATCACTAAGGCTAAATATCGCTCTAACGTAAATTTCACTTTTTACGTCATTCAGCGTTGCCGGTTCTGTCGCTAAACTTCGACAGGTCATAACTTCCTCGTTATAACTCGGATTTCGGCATTCTTTATATCTTCGGAAACCTTGTTTTAACTACTACAACATTATCTAAAGATATCAAGTTTATTTTACACTTAAATTTTGATGCTTATTTTTATTCTTTATTAATCAAACCACTTAATTAAGCAATTAAGCACAAAACACATAATACTCAAATAATACACTTCTATTATTTCAAAACGGGTTACAAAGGTTAACCTAGACTATCACATTGCTAAAAATGGCAAGCCCAGAAACACAGGCGTTGCAATTCTCCCCACCTTAGGATGATTCCGTCCACGGAATCACACCTTAACAAACAAATGCGGATAGCGACCCATCATGTCACTCTCCGTCTCCCAGGTGAGATTCGTCCCATTCGTGTGTTTCCATAGGACAAGCACTAACTCGACCATCTTGCGTCGCAACTTCTTAGTCTTTCGGTCAACAATTACCTCTGGTTCTTCAATCAACCTTTTGTTCTCATCGATTCTCAACTCCGAAAGTGGAATCATGTCGGGAACTTCCCCCGTGAACTTCCGTAAATAACACACATGAAAAGTGTTATGAATTACATTCAATTCTTCTGGTAGTTCGAGCTTGTAAGCTTGGTTCCCAATCCTCTGAAGAACTTTAAACGGTCCAATAAACCTTGGACTCAACTTTCCCCTTTTACCAAATCTTATAAGTCCCTTCCACGGCGAGACTTTAAGCAAAACCGAATCCCCAACGTCAAAAGTCATCGGTCTTCGCTTTTTGTCAGCATAACTCTTTTGATGATCTTGAGCTGCTAACATTCTTTCCCTAATTATTTTCAACTTTTTAGCAGTTTGATGAACCATCTCCGGTCCCATAAACTGCTTTTCCCCAGCCTCAAGCCAACAAGACGGCGTACGACACTTTTGTCCATACAAAGCTTGGTAAGGTGCCATCTTAATGCGCGAGTGAAAACTATTGTTATAGGAAAATTCTACCAATGGTAATTGTTCATCCCAATTACCTAGGAATTCCAAGGTATATGATCTCAGCATATCTTCAAGTGTTTGTATCGTTCTTTCACTCTGACCATCAGTCTGCGGATGGTAAGCTGTACTTAAACATAACTTGGTACCCATTTCCTCTTGTAGAATTTTCCAAAACCTTGAGGTGAAACGGCTATCACGATCCGATACAATCGTTAGAGGAACACCGTGAAGTCTCACAATTTCCTTCACATAAGAATTCGCAAGCTTTTCCATAGACCATTTCTCCCTGGCTGCTATGAAATGCGCACTCTTAGTGAATCGATCGACGACCACCCAAATCATGTTGTGACCATTCTTTGTTCTGGGCAGTTTAGTGACAAAATCCATAGCAATGTCTTCTCACTTACCCATAGGCACAGGTAAAGGTTCTGAACTCCCATACGGTTTCTGATGTTGTGTCTTGACTCTCGCACAACTCACACACTCGGCCACATACTTTGCAACATCAAGCTTCATCGTTGGCCACCAGTTAGTAAGGTTTCAGGTCCCTATACATTTTAGTGCTACCGGGATGAATCGAGTACATGGTTTTGTGAGCTTCTTCCATTAGAAGATCTCTAACTCCTCCTGTCTTAGGTATCCAAATCCGATCTTGGAACACCTTCAATCCATGACCGTTTGTACCAAACACCAACGTTTTGCCCAAACGTTCCTCCTTCCGGTCATTCTTCTCAGAAGCTTCGCTTTGAGCTTTCTTTATACTTTCTAAAATAGTCGATACAACTTCAATTCTCAACGCTCTTGGCCTTTTCCTTTCAAGATTGACTTTCCGACTAAGAGCATCAGCAACTACATTAGCTTTACCGGGATGGTAAAGTATCTCACAGTCATAGTCCTTGAGTAACTCTAGCCAGCATCATTGCCTCATATTCAATTCCTTCTGATTAAAGAGATATTGGAGACTCTTATGGTCAGTGAAAAGTTTTCACTTCGTGCCATAGAGGTAATGCCTCCATATTTTCAGAGCGAAAACTACCGCTGCCAACTCCAAATCATGAGTCAGGTAATTCTTTTCATGCTCCTTAAGCTGTCGAGACGCATATGCTATCACCTTTTCTCTTTGGGTCAAAACACAACCCAATCCAACCCCAGACGCATCGCTATAAACAGCGAAGTCTTCAACTCCATCGAGTAGAGAAAGTATCGGTGCCTCGCATAACTTCTTCTTTAGCTTCTTGAATGCTTCTTTATGCTTATTATTCCAAGCATAAGTAGCTCCTTTGTGGGTTAAAGCTTTCAACGGAGTAGCGATCGAAGAAAAGCCTTGGATAAACCTTCGGTAATATCTGGCTAATCCCAAAAAGCTTCGGATCTCCGTGGGACTTTTCGGTTGTTCCCACTTCATCACAGCTTCGATCTTCGTTGGATCAACCATTATCCCTTCTTGGTTGACCACGTGACCCAAGAATTGGACTTCACGAATCCAAAAATGACATTTGGAGAACTTAGCATACAGCTTCTCCTTCTTCAAGACTTCTAACACTTCTCGCAAGTGTCTGCCATGCTCCTCCTGGCTTTTTGAGTAAATCAGAATGTCGTCTATGAACACTATCATGGATTTATCAAGGAACGGATTACAAACCCTATTCATTAAATCCATGAATGTCGCCGGAGCATTGGTTAGTCCAAACGACATAACCAAGAACTCGTAGTGTCCGTATCTAGTTCTGAATTCGGTCTTCTCGATATCTTGCTCTCTTACTTTTAGCTGATGATATCCTGGCCTAAGATCGATCTTCGAGAAATAGCTCGAACCTTGCAATTGATCAAACAGGTCATCAATCCTTGGCAACGGATATCTATTCTTTATTGTTGCCTTATTCAGCTCTCTGTAATCAATGCACATTCTCATACTTCCATCTTTCTTCTTCACGAATAACACCGGAGCTCCCCAGGGTGATGAACTAGGTCTAATGAAACCTTTATCCAACAACTCCTGAAGTTGCATCATCAGCTCCTTCATCTCTGTCGGTGCTAATCGATAAGGTGCTTTTGCTATTGGCGTGGTTCCTGGTAACAAGTCAATTCTGAACTCCACTTGTCTATCAGGCGGTAATCCAGGAAGATCTTTGGGAAATACTTCCGGATAATCACACACCACAGGAATACTCTGCATCACCTTCTTCTCCTTCTTAGCATCAATCACGAAAGCTAAATATGATGTACATCCCTTGGTCAAAAACTTTCTGGCTTTCATTAGGGAAATGATTCCATAATTCACTCGGCGTTTGTCCCCATACACCATAAACAAATCTTTTCCAGGCGGGTGTACTTTAACTATCTTCTTCTTGCATAAAATTTCGGCATCATTGGCGCTGAGCCAATCCATTCCCAACACGATGTCGAAACCGTTAAGTTCGATAGGTAATAATTCTTCTTGAAACTTATTCCCATTAAGGTCGATTAAGATGTTTTTCATACGATGGCTAACAGATACAAACCTGCCACTAGCAACTTCGACTAATAAAGCATCATCTAGTCTATCAACAGGAAAAGCTAGTTTTCTACCAAATTCATGCGATATAAAGGAGTAGTTGGCTCCATAATCAAATAAAATTTGGGCAGGCAATGTGTTTACGAGAAAGCTACCGGAAGCGACATCAGCTTCATCTTTAGCAGCTTCGAGTGTCATCTGGAACGCTCTCGCCTTCGGCTTTGGTGGAATGTTGGGCTTAGCTGCCTCCTTCTTCTTCGGACAGTCTTTCAAAATGTTCCCTTCTTCATTACAACCAAAACACATCCTTTTGTTGTTTGGACATTCATTTGCAAAATGTCCAACCTTCCCACACTTGTAGCAGGTCACATCCTCGCTACATTTCCCAAAGTGATTTTTCTTACACTTATCACACCACTTCGCTTCGCCTCTTTTTCCCCCACCAAACTTTTTCGAATCAGATTTCGAAAATTTGCTTTTCTTACCAGAACCAGATGTTCCCTCAAACTTCCTCTTCTCACCAACCTCAACCTTGTTGGTGGTTCTCCCCTTAATCATGTTCTCAACAGACTTGGCAGCCCTGATAGCTGCCTCTAGAGTATGTGCCTAACGTACTGGCACCTCGTACTCCCATGGGAGTCCCTTCGCATACCGGCCCACCTTTGTCAGCTCGTCTGGAACGATACGCAAGGCAAACTCCATCTTATCAGTGAAGTTATTGGTGTATTCATCAACTGACATGTTGCCTTTCGTTAGTGTCAGAAACTTGTTCTCTAGCTCCAATAGATTTTGAGCCGAGCAGAACTTGCGCTTGAACTGCACCAAGAACTCTGCCCATGACAATTGCAGTGGCTCATTTGGGCTTAAAGTCTTCCCTAGAGTATTCCACCAACGAACGGCTCCTCCTCGGAACTGACGTACTGCATAGATAGTCTGCAACTTGCCTCTGCAGCCACAAGTCATGAAGGCTAACTCCATTTCAAAGATCCAATCCATCACTCCTATCGGACCCTCTTTCCATTGAAGGTCGATGGTTTGCAAGTTAGAAAGTCCTTGTACTTGCATCCCATTCCATCATTCCTTCCATCATGGTTGTCTCGCCTAACTATCAGTGGGTTGGCTTGACCAACAGACCCACTGAAGTTTCCACCTTCCGAGTGCCCTTCATTTAATTCAGGCTCTTCCACGCGAATTGATAGTTCTTCACGATTTTGTTGAAGCAACCATCTAGTTTCATCCATATGACAATCCAACATTGTTTGAATCATCATTTGCACACCAGCCATGGTTATTGGCTCAGGTGCTACTGCTACGACAAGTCTTTGTTCAATCACTGGTGGTTGCTTTCTGTTTTCATCAACATTTCCAACTCCACTTCTTGTTCTCATCCTTATCACTCCGAAACGTTTACATGTTAGTTCTAATATCGTAGACGTACGCTTAGAATCCTACACACATAAAGTTCCTAGATCCGGTCGGCAACAGACCATAGATCCGAACAAATAATATCATATATGGCAACATATAACCTTTAGCACATAAAGCATTTTAGGAAACTTTCCTAAAATAAACTAGTGCTCGTGTCTAAAATGTAACAGACACACATCTCAAAATTTCACTTAGCATTCTAAGTTTAAGTCTAGAAATCCTAAAAATTCCTAGTTCGCTTAAACTAATGCTCTGATACCAACTGTGACATCCCCAAAATCTCGGCCAGAAAAGACCGATTTTCATTTATGCTTTTAAAATAATTTCAGAGTAAATCCATTTGATTTGAAAGAATTGCGGAATTTGTTCCCAAAAACAAAACATGATAAAACAATGTTTACCAAAGCATTTCATAAAATAAATGTATTTTTCATTATATAATCAAAACTCGGGGTGTTATGCTCCGATACAGACCACTAAGCATAAACGATAACATTACAAGTCATTCAACAAATATATACATATACAGACTTGTAAACAAAACAACTTGATGGTTCATCCATCTTACGCCCTTGCGCCACTTCCTGTAATACAAATAAAACTGAGTGGGTCAGGCTTGGGAGCCTGGTGAGCATATAGGGTTTTCAACCCACAATAAATAATTAAATTAATTATTATCAACAAACAATAAACCCAGTTACCCATTCCCGTTATTCTCACTTTATGTCCCTAAAATAACTAATACAAGGGACCTAGTCTAAGAATATTTTCATCAGGGTGACAACACATGCTGCGGGGGTTCTTCAGCAATATAAGTCAAATAAGGCAACCATAAGGGGGATGGAATACAGCGAATGAACACCCAAGTTCATTAACACCTACAGGTTATGAGCATGCTAGCGTTCCACTAGACTGTCTAGAAAAGTCCGTGGTCGTCATCTAAATTCTGCTAGATGACTGGATCAAAACAACAACGAGGCCTCTCATCTGTTTATTACACACCAACTATCTACCCATGTTCTACCCAACATATTAGTAGATAAAAACATACATTTTTATACATATTTTTAAAACCTGTATAGCATGCTTGATCAATACATTTTCCATATAACAGATGTGGCACACACACATAACACGTATTTCATATATAAATAATCAGATCTGTAAGATAGAAGAAAGTGAATATACATTCACACACATAACAACAAAATATACACATAACACGTATCTCGTATAAAATACTTCATAATTATACGTTAGGAGAAACTAACAACACACTTACACATATAAACAACAATATACTTAATACACTCAAACCATACTTGTATTATTATTGCGTTTATGAAAAGTAGTATACACTCACTTGCTCAGAAGATGATCGGACAGCACTACGAATTGCAAAAGTAGTAATCCTCAGCAAATCTGGAAGATCTCTACAAAAATCGAACTTCTCGCGGGCAAAGCTTCGGCTCGAAAACCGCACTTCTCGGGATCTTCGGGATCTCGGGACTTGCTTCGGGACTCGGGAATATTACCGGGGCTTCGGGATATTTCTGGCATGCAAATCGAGGCAAAATGGGAGAGAGAATGGAGAAAAATAGCAAAGAAGTCGGCTGCCCTCGCATCCTATTTATAGGAGGCTGGAGCCTCGGAGTACGTGGGGCGTACTGGTCTGAAATCGTCACTGCGTTCGTCATCCGAAGTCCTCGAGTGCGAGTGTCGACATCTTCGCTGTACACGGGGCATACTCCGGATGAGTCTGGTGACTCGCCTTCGGATAAGGCCGGATTTTCAATTAAATTTAAATACAATTTATTTAATAAACTTCGGAAATTCATATCTTCTTCATATGAACTCCGTTTTCGACGTTCTTTATATCCACTCGAAGGTGAGACTACGCTCTACAACTTTCGTTTAGACACCGTCGGCTAATTTGACTTTATTTTTATTATTTATTTTTAATAGGCCGGGACAGAAAATTTCGTTATAAATTCATAACTTCTTCGTTTGACGTCCGTTCTCGCCTAACTTTTTATCGCTTTGATACTAACAACAAGATCTTCGATTCTCGTTTAGATCACTAAGGCTAAATATCGCTATAACGTGAATTTCACTTTTTACGTCATTCAACGTTGTCGGTTCTGTCGCGAAACTTCGACAGGTCATAACTTCCTCGTTATAACTCGGATTTCGGCATTCTTTATATCTTCGGAAACCTTGTTTCAACTACTACAATATTATCTAAAGATATCAAGTTTAGTTTACACTTAAATTTTGATGCTTATTTTTATTCTTAATTAATCAAACCACATAATTAAGCAATTAAGCACAAAACACATAATACTCAAATAATACACTTCTATTATTTCAAAATGGGTTACAAAGGTTAACCTAGACTATCACATTGCTAAAAATGGCAAGCCCAGAAACACAGGCGTTACAAAGCAGGCCATATATTATGTTTGCAGTTTGTCAATGCGCACAATATCAGACTAATCCTAAATTTTCACATCTTATTGTTGTCAAAAGAATTTTTCGGTATCTCAAAGGCAACCCAAAATTAGGTCTTTGGCATCCGAAAAATTCTGAATTTGATTTATATGCTTTTGCAGACAGTAATTATGGAGACTGTGAGCTTGATAGGAAATCAACTTCTGGTGGGTGTCAATTTCTCGGTGACCGACTATTGTCACGACAGTGCAAGAAATAACACATAGTCTCAACCTCAACAACATATGCAGAATATGTCGCTACTTCTGCATGTTGCTCTCAAGTTATCTGGATCCAACATCAGCTGTTGGATTACGGTTCGAATTATCTTGAAACCCCTATCTTTTGTGATAATGAGGCTGCAATTCAGATAACTAAAAATCCAGTCCAACATTTGAAAACCAGGCACATTGATATCAAAATGCATTTGATCAGAGATTGTTATGAGCGCTCGCTCATTCGGATGGAACAAGTTCCCACTGCTAATAATGTGGCGAACCTATTTACAAAACCGTTTAACAAAGCTCTATTCGATGTGCTCATGGGATTTTTGATAATGATACGTTTTGAGAACCAATTTTTGTTTTAGGATGGTTTAGATTTTCGCATTTTACTTTCATTCTCACCCATGCATAAATTTAGGGGGAGAAATAAACAAAAACCAAAAAAATAAGAAAAATTGAAAAATCCAAAAATAGTGTCATTTCTTTTTTTTTTTTTTTTTTTTGTCAAGAAAAATATGAAAATTACAAAAAGAAGTTTGCTTGCAGGTAATGAAATAGGAAGTGATATCAACAGTTGTCATAACAGGCAATTTAAATCTGTGTAAAGTACCAAAATTGAATTGTCTAGACTTTGTGTTCGATGTGCTGGTAGACACGAAAGATTTAAATGGACTTGACTAGGTTTAGATGATCTTAAGGATCTAGTGACTTGACAAAATCTTGACCTAGATAGATCCACTTAGCTTGACAATACGAAGCTCGGGTAGGTTGAGCAGGAATATATATATATATATATATATATATATATATATATATATATATATATATATATATATATAAGAATCCACCATTTACACTAAAGCAATCCGTATCTAGAACCATGGTTTAACTTTTACTAGATGTACGGACTCTGTCCTTAATTCCGGTATTGACAGGGCGACTGGGGAATTCCGATAAATTAGGTCTGTAGAAGGTGATTTTCTCTCTTTCTTACTGTTAGTCATATGTTTCTTCCTCTGCTGATTGGAAGAGATCCGACCTGGAATGCAACATATGCAACTTTGTCTCTCTGCATCTCCTACTATGCAAATTCTTTCTATCTGTTAGCCATATATTGTCTCCTTTGCGTGACATATAATCCGATCTGGTACACAACATATGCACCATTCTACTTCTCAATCCCTCTAAATCTGGTCAGTCATATGTTTCACCATCTACGTGATCGGAGGATCCGAACTGGGTGTACATCATATGCACTCTAAATATGTCTTCTCCCATAATAATTGTGTGCTCACCTAAAGTAAGGAGTATCTCGGAAGTCCTTGATTATTGGGGTATATCGAGAAACGAAAAACATGTTCTAGTACATCTAAAATCAATCAATTATTAGGTTGTATGTACATCTCATTGCTTAACTTAGGTGGACAATAATATCCTTGGTCGTCGTCAGATGAATGGAACTTAGGAATTTTATCTAGGAACATAAGATCTAAATGTCTTGTCATTTGTAGCATGTCCTAAATTCGTCAAAATCTTTCGTGTGTAAGTGGACCACAATACTAGTGATTGACCAGATCGATTCATGAAGGAGGAGGTACCAACAAATGGATAAAGAATGTCTAATAACTTTGATCCCAAATTCACAAAATTATTATCTACACTGTTGAAAAATAAAAATAAAAAAACTTAGAATTAATTCCCCTTCATTTTATTTTATTTTTATTTTTATTTTTATTTTTAGTTTTAATTTTTATTTTTATTTTGTTTTTATTTTTAATTTTATTTTTAACTTTATTTTTATTTTGAATCCATAAAATGTGTTGTTTTTAAAAATTTATTGTGTCATTGGGCTTGGAGTTTAAGCTATTTGGGTTGCAGTTCGTTAAGGTTGGCCCAGGTATGGACAAAGTATATAAGCTTGTGTGTCCGACTGAAATCACTTCATCCTTCTTAAACTGAGTACGGCCGTACATGCATCCAAGAACTCTCTCTCTCTCTCTCTCTCTCTCTCTCACATCCGCTCTTCAAATCATAAGTTTTCCTGAAATTGTTTGTTGTTCCAAGTAGGCATCATCAAATTGGCCTCAATAAAGCTGATCTTGAACAAAAACGACTGCAAATCGAGGGTTAATTGAAGAAATTCGGCATTTCGGCACTATTGAAGGGTGTGTGGCCGTTGAAGGGTGTACGGCCGTAGACTCGTGTGCAGCTGTATACCCCCAACTTTGCCCTAAAACGCAATTTGTTTTTAACTCAAAATTAAAAGCTTAATAAACTGTTAAATGGGAAAAACTCGATGTTTACTGATTAAAAATTTTGTGTTTTCTCACTTAGCTTGGTTTGTGCAGAACAAGATGGTTGGACCTAAGTTTGAGGATGTTCATAACTTGGCCAACTTCTTGGTTGATCCTCCAGAAGCTTACTCTGAATTCAAATCCATAATCCATGGATTGAGAAAATGATATATGTCTACTGCTCTTACTACCAGTCATGTTATTTATCAGGAATTGATAAAGGGAATTCTAGAGTACTGTTGTTGTACGTAAAGATGAGAAGGATACAAAGTCCCTTGAAGCAATTGTCAAAGGAAAGAAAATATTAGTGACTGAGCGGATCCTCCCTCAGGTTTTGCAGATTAATGATGTGCCAGAATTTCCAACAGAGATTAATACGGATCAGACTCAAGAAATAATGGATCAAATGGGATACGAAGGGGTGTTTCCTCCAACTCTTAAAAAGTTGTTGCCTCCGTATTGGAGATTTTTAGTTCATGTATTTGTGAGTTGTATCTCTGGTCGAAAATCAGGAGCTGATGAAATTTCCTTACTCAACACTGGCACTATCGCAGCTCTTGCTTCGGGAATGGATTTCAACTACTCAAGGTTTATATTGAATGAGATGATTGTGAACATTGAAGGAAAGGCAAGGGATATGTTTCTTATATATTTAAGGTTTCTTCAATTAATCCTCAACTTCAAACATCCAGAGATTGAGAGAAGAGGAGAAACTTTAGACCTCAAATCCATCGGTTCTAGTGCTTTTGGTCTTATGAAACAAATTCAGAAAGGAAAATTTACGTTTGAGGGAAAGTATCCGTTAGTGAAGTTTGGTAATTTTGCTGAATTAGGTGATGGTTCTGGTTCTGACAATCTCTCAAGCCCTACAAGCCCTAAAGAAACCGAGGATATTGTCATCTCAGCCTCAGAGCATGAATATGAGGAAGACAGAGCTCCTTCGGTCGAATTGTGGCCGAGGAACATGATTTGACATCCGTGAAAGTTCAAAGTGATTTCAGTGAAAGTTTGATGGAAGATGTTGAGGATGATGAGAGTGATTCTTTTAATGATATTTATCTATCAGGTTTTCATAAGGACGACATTCCTTTAAATCTTATCAATGAGGGTTTCCTATCAAACGCAGACCTTGACACTTTCTTTGACAATATCAATGATGTTGTTCAACAAGCAACAGAGATAAGGGATCCCAAAGATGTTCAAGAAACTATGCCTCCTACTTCAAAGTAGATGGATGATACATCAATTTGTTGTCTCATGGCGGCCATCTCCTCCTGTAAGAAGTGTAGGCGGTCTATATTGTTCTCCTAATCCGCTTGCAGGTTCAGCATGGTATTCTTATGGTATTCTTGTTCCTCGTGGAGGCGTCAAATTCACACAGTCGCGTTCCGAGCTTCGCCACCGATCTCCATTACCTTGTGACGGAGAGCCTGATCCCAAGTGTCCAAGCGGGCCACTCATGGTACAATCAGATTTAGTGTTATATCTGTAGGGGTGTTGGGGCCCAGAGCATGGTGTAGTGGGTGTATGCCGAATTTGGATTGTCGACCATCTTCTCTAGTCCACGTAACAGTTGGTTTTCCCATTGTGGGGCCACATCTTGGACAAAAGAAGATGTCAGCAATGAAGTTGGCCTTTGAATGGGCAATATCTCTTACAATAAATGTTCATCCAAGGAGGACCCGCATTGGGGTATCTATATACCTAGAAGGAGGGAGGTGGAAGGGGCTCATGTCTGATCCTGATAGGGTAAGGTTCATTAACGATCTCCCCGATGCCTTCCTCCTCGTCCAATCCCTTATCAGAATCCTTTTCCTCTTAATCCATATCTTGGTACTCTTCAGTATCCTCCTCATAAACCTCTTATGGCTCCTCCTCGATCCATCCATTGGCTACCATGGTAGGGTAGTATAGGTCTTTCGTAGTGAAATCCATCCATGTCGTATGAGCCAGAATAGAGGTATAAGAGACACATAAATAATCTAGTTGTATGGTTTTAAAGTATCATAAAATACTCCTATAGTATTTTAAACTTGATGTTTGGTTCGTAGAGTTTCTTTATATGGGGGGTTGGTAAGTTTTAGATTCGTTGTTCACCACGACTATTCCCAAACACATGTTAGTCCTATCTCATATAAATATGGTTGGACAGGCCATATTTATCCCATATATGATTACACAATATCTAGGTTTAATCGTAGTGTCCAATACATCTTAACACTTTTTATAAGGTTCTTATTATGACATTGTTCTAGTATGTATGCATGTACGAATACTTTTATAAAAATACTATTATATTTTGAAGTATACTTCTTAGTCAAAGTGTTTTAGCCCCTTTGTATTTATAGTTATATATCTTACATGGTTTGATATACTTAGTGCACTATAAACAATGCTCTGATACCAATCTGTCACATCCCTAAACCAGAATGGTGAAAACGTCTGGGGGTGGATGACTTCATGTATAGTATCATAACAAATGAATAATAATGATCAAAGCCATAAATCCATTGCAATGATAATTAAAAATGTTACATTGTACACAAAACATTGTTTACTTGATGTTAAATACAATATGTCCAAAAGTAAATAACGTGACGCGGCGACGCCCCATCCTCAAAACCCTTTTGGATTACATTTTTACTGATTTTCTAAGAATATAAGCGGTTTTGAAAAAGTTTCAACAATTAAGTTGATGAGTTCATAAGAGTTTTGTATGCGAAAAATCGGTAATTTTTCCTTATATGAATGATAGAGTGTGCTTTCAGAAAATCCAATATTTTCTTTAAAAATGAGTTGTAAGTCTTAAAACCAAGACCGAAAATGCAAGTAGTGATGTACTGGAAAGTAGTATTATGAAGGTTTGTCTTTATATAAAACTAATTGATTGTATATTAGCCCTATAAACCAAATTTATTGTTAATACCCCCTATGAGTTATCATAACCGTGACTAGTGGCCTGCTACGACGTTCTTCAGACATCGGAATGTTAGACATTTGTCACCTTAGACCTGTCGGTCTAACTGTAGCTAAAAGTTTAGGTGCGGGATTGTCAATCACATATAGATCTATACACAAGTGTCACGCTCTCTTACCGAAACTCTGGTTATAATTCAGAACTTTAGTGTGTACTCTGGTAGGTACGGTGTAGCCAAATGACTCACAAAATTGTATCAACAGGTTACGTCTAGTGTAATGAAAACTCTTTTTCTTGTAAGTGAAGGTATTGCCCTTCCATAGTGGTTACATAGTGTAAAAATAATTATTCCTTTAAATACTTGTATGTTTCGTTCGAATGATAAAGTAGTGTTGTGACTCCCAAACTATATTAATTATAGTTTATTATGAATGTTGTGTTATGACCATTTATATATATATATATATATATATATATATATATATATATATATATATATATATATATATATATATATATATATATATATATATATATATATGTAAAAGTTATCATGCCTAGATGTTTTAAAGATTATATCATATAAACTTGCATCTAACACAAGTAGGAGAACATTTGGTATGAAAAAGTCAATTTCTAGTTTTTACACATTTTTAACGATATTTACCGGTAACTAGAAAAATATAAATTTTGTAAAACTTAGTTTTAACATTTTTGAGATTTTAACAAGAAATAACTTTATATGCTTCAAAATCATATATTTTTTTAAAAACTCACAAAATGATGTCATGAACTTGTTATGTCCATTTTTGTTTAAAAATCCATTTTTACATAAAATGGTAGATTCTTGAGGGTTTTTTATTTTTTATTTTTTTATTATTATTTTTTTTTGTAAAACATACTCTTTGATATTTTGTCAAGTCTCAAGATGCATGACCCAAAGCAACACATTTTGGGTCTTATCCTACAAAAAGGGTATAATAACTAGGTTATAACTATTTTTGCTAGAAATGATATATTTGTTCAAAAAAAAACTTTGTTTTTGTAGTTTTGTAGTTATAACTTTTTCTTATGAAAATATAACATAGTTTACGATGTGTTTTTCTTAGTTTTTACATCTCAAAACTAACATACCACAAATATATGTTCTAAAAACTAGTAGTAACCATATTTCATGAAAATAATGCTTTATTTTCAACGTAGGAATGAAACATGCAACATTTATCTAAATATTTCAAATATTTCTTATATCCCCCCCCCCCCCTAATCCCCCTAAAACGAAAGCTTGAAAATATGGGGGTATGAACTCACATTAGGTGTTTTTGTGGTTAAATAGAGAGGTGATGGTGAAGATCTTCAAGCCTAAAACACTTGAAGGTAGTTGAATAACTCTTTGAAGATGGTGTTATCCTATGAGTTTTAACACATGATCATGTGTGTAAATGAGATGCAACTTGCATGAAAGTGTGTAGAAACACTAGATTAACAAGGAATACATACCAAAAATTCTAAGAGCCAACTTGAAGAAATAAATCCTTAGAAGATTTGGACTTGTTTCTTGAAAGGAAATGAAGAACTTTGAAGATGGTGGGGGTTTGGGGGAGTTCTCAGCCGAAGATTAAGAAGGAGGGGTGACATGATGTTTGCATTGTGGTTTGTTTGATAATAGCCTTGGTACAAGTTGGTTAATATTTTGTGTTGGAAAGGATGAAATCTAATGTCACTAAGTCAACTCTTTTCTTCTTTTCTTTCCCAACGAAAACCCCATTAGTCCACCAAAATTACCGGTGATTTCGGTTTAGTGTCAACGAGATCATAGAGTTTTCGGCCCCCAAATCGAAAACTATAAAAGTGAAATCATAGAGTTTTCGGCCCCAAACCGGAAACTCTAACATCAAGGTATAAACCCTAAAATTCTTGTCCTAATTAGTTGACTTTCGTTGACTGGTTTGACTTTTGCTGGCTTGTTGAATTTGATTGACCCCGAACTGCCAATTGTCACATCCTTTTACAATCCGAACCATACAGGATCCTTCCGATCTTGAATTACCTTGATGATACCACTTGGGGATTACGACTCCTGTCCATTCACTATTGTTGAACCCTTCATTCGTAATCAAGGTGACTCCCAATACGAGCCTCAGCTAGGTAATCATTGTAGACAAATACATACAACGCCAACATATTCCACAAATTCCTAGTTATAGGATCGAACTTCCAGTGTGATCCACAGAGTCCGGGACTCCTAAGGCTACAATCACTAAATCAACTCTATCAATGTGCTTCCTGAGACCGGGAACCCATCAAATCTAGGCTTCAGAATCCTTGTTCCGGGACTGATATTTATCAATTCGACGTACCTACCCCTTGTCTTTGACTGAGAACACCACTAAACACGTGGAAAGAAGTACTAAACACACCTTGATCATGCATGCCAACCAATTCCAAAATCATGAGATGTACCAAACACCTTGATCAAACCCATGACTCCCTAACACGCCATTACCGACCACTACTCCTACGAGCGAAGGTGATCAATCCAAGAATTTTCATATTGCATCCAGCCCTTATCAACTCGGGTGTACCCCAACTGGAAAACAACTAAAGGAATTCACAATAACTTCATAACTCGAGACCCAATAACGAATACCCAACATTGGTAACCAAATCCCTAATAACAGTTTGCGAACAAATGGGATTTATAATGCAACCACTCCGCAAAGACTTTCTAATGCACGACTGATACTCCCAACAACCCTTAACTATTCACTTTTTTCCAAACCAGCTGGTTCGTGAGTCTTCCGCCTTCCTAAAATGCACCAAGACCCGTTAATTTCTTCATTTTAGCATTTTTTGACCTGTTCAGTAGATTATAAGATCAAATCGTTAAATTTTTTTCATAATAAAGGGACATTCAGTATATTTTCTCAAAATTTGTATATAATGTATAAACGTATTTATGCAATTTTAAAATTTTTATATAGATTTTTATATATTTTTATGTATTTTAAATATATAAATGTATCTTTATATATTTATATATTTTTTAATTTTTTTATATAAATTTTCATGTATTTTAAATATATAAACATATTTTTTTATGTATTTACGTATTTTTTAAGTTTTTTATATAGATTTTTATGTATTTTAAACATATAAACATTTTGTTTGTGTGTGTGTTTATATATATATATATATATATATATATATATATATATATATATATATATATATATATATATATATATATATATATATATATATATATATATATATACTTCAAATTTGAATGTAAGCTAACCATTAGAACTTGTAGAAGAAAATTTTGTTATGTTAGACTGTTGCGTTTCTATTTGTTTTATGTTTTCTAAGAAACAAAAAATAAATTATGGGTGCACTTTAAAAGAAATGGTTTTAGACCCTTTCATTCCCCTCTACGAAAGCATGATGATTGAAACACCTAACGTCCTAAAAAAAGTTGAAAACTTCACCACTCTCATGTGGCGTCAAAGGAACCTAAAGTTTTCGCATATGCATAAATTATTATTTTGTGTTTTAGTTTATTGTTTAATTTTAAGATAAAAGAATGAGAAAAACTTATAATATATGGGTATGCAAGTGAACCATTTAGACATGTTCGAAGAAGTAGTGGTAATTGAATGAGATGGTGACTTAGTAGTGGTAGTTGAATGAGATGGTGACTTTTCCAGAGATTATCCAACATTATATCCTTAAAAAAATGAATTAAACGTTTAAATCTTTAAAAAATTATTCCATATATTGTTAAAAAAACGAATTGGCATATCAATTAGATCATCAAATAATTAGCTTATAAACTAGCATGTTTTTCTAATAAATTTAAGAACCCGACTTCTTCGCGATGATATACAAGTTTTCTAATCATGATGTTTATGTTTAAAGACTTATATTATTAATAATTTATCTAATGATATATTCTAATAAATAAATATAAAATATAAAATACATAAAAAATACTTTACAAATATATATATATATATATATATATATATATATATATATATATATATATATATATATATATTTAAAACACAAAAATAGTTTTATAAAAAAAATTAAAATATGCATAAATAATTAAAATATATTTATACATATAAAATATACTATATACGTAAAAATCTATATACATACTTAAAAAATACATAAATGCTTAAAAAATATAAAGATACGCAAGCATATAAAAAATACGTTTGTACATTACATACAAACCTTGAGGAAATATGCATTAAAGTCTCGTTAATTTAAAAAAACTACACATTTGGTCCTATAACTTGTTGAACAAGTTTAAAATGGTTAAAGTGAAGAAATTAACGATTTGGTTCCAAGAGATAAACAAATAGAATATATATATATATATATATATATATATATATATATATATATATATATATATATATATATATATATATATATATATATATATATGAGATTTTCTAATATGTACCCTAAAGGCACATATAAGAAGCATTAATTGATGTTATATATTACCATAATTAATTATAAAATACATTAATAATAAAAAATATTACCATAATTAAATGTGAAGTGCATTAATAGTTTCCATAATAAATGTATTTCAAATTTAATTATGATAATATTTTTCATAATTAATACTTCTTGTGTGTACCTTTAGGGTACATATTAGAAAATCCATATATATATATATATATATATATATATATATATATATATATATATATATATATATATATATATATATATATATATATATATATATATATATATATATATATAAATTTTCCCAAAATGATTCAAATTTTGTGGAGGTTTTCCTAATCTTTTGTTTTAAAATCAATTGAACTTTTCCATAAATAAAGAAATAGAATATATATATATATATATATATATATATATATATATATATATATATATATATATATATATATATATATATAAATACAAATCATAAATTTAAACTTAGTAGTAAATCAGAGAGAAAACTAGAAAAAAAAAGAATCATAGATCATAAAAATGATACATGCTTTAAATTTAATAATCCAAAAAACAAATTTCAATTTTTTTCTCTTTAATGTAGTATTATGCTTGACTTTATGATTTGTATTTTTTTTTTTCAATTTTTTAAGGTGTTCTTACAGTCCTCACCGAATTTTGAATTATATATAAATATTTAATTTCAAGGAAAATAAACACAAATTAAGCACGTACGTACCTCTTCATCGATAATTTTGTAATGATACTTGTCGACGTTGTCGTGGTGGTCATATGAATTTTTTTGGGGGGTTGGTCCCATGGTATCCATCCCATGATTCCCTGAATAGTATACTTCATTTAGCTTCACAAAGCTATAAACCTGATCAAGTTATCAATTCATTTCAGTGTATATGAACATATGTATTATAATTATCAATTACGGTAAAAATATATCAAGATTGATCGGCTGATCGAGTCATTTACCAACCAAGAAATATAGTTTTCATCAACAATAAAAGATTCAATAGGGCTAGTACTGGTATAATCGTGATCTATTGTGTGATCATGTTTGGATTTGGACAGAGATTTTGAATTGGATAATATGTTGGGCAACCATCTTTGAATTCCCATTGCCTCGTAAATCTTAGCTGTAATGCCCACCACCACCATCTTCCGTGTTATAAGTATATATAAGCAAACAATTAGATGACAAGATACATATGATTGTTACAAAAAAGCGCGCACACACACACCCACAAACACACACACACACACATATATATATATATATATATATATATATATATATATATATATATATATATATATATATATATAAAAGATATTTACCTAACATTAATCAGAGAGATTGTAAGTATACCGATATCGATTAACAAAAGAGGGGGCCCGGGCCGGGAGCTACTTTAACTCAATAACAAATGGTTTATAGAAAGTCTAAGTAATAGATGGTGTCACTAGACGTAATATATATGTCTAGGACCAAACTTATATGTACCTTCCTAGCTACTATCTATATACATGTTGAAGGTGGGTAATATATATGTATTGGTGTAAACTCCTTCCGGCTACTATATAAGTATTGGATCAAACTTACATGTAGCTTCCTAGCTTTTTTTTAAATTATTTTTCATTCAATAAAAAAATTGTTACATTAATTTTAAAAAAGAAAGCAACAACTTAAATTAAATCAATGCAAGAAAACATAAAAAAATAAACATAAAAAACTACCACTTATTCTAGTTTATTTTTTAAAGCAATATTTTCATTTTGGGTAATCTTTCAACTTTAGCCAAGTTGAGATGTGGAAAAGGTTTGTGGGTTGTGTTTTCATATTGATTCATGACCGTGTTAACCACATCGATATCGTTTTCTTATAGATTGTTTACAATGTTGTAAAATTCATTAAACTCACAACATTTTACCCTCAAGTCGTGCCACTTTGAACATATTTCGTCGGGATTTTGACGCACAACCCATTAAACCATAGAAAACCCTTCAAACTTTTTCCCAAAAACCATTAGAGATTTAACCGATTATTTCTTTCGAAACCGACATCCATGTTTGTGCTAACTTCTTTTCTTCATCTTTTGATCAAATCATCTATTTGAGAGCCATGATTTTTGAATTTTAACAAAATTACATAAATTGTCCTCGTGGTTGACAAAATCGACCAATTATGGTCCTTATGATGAATTCTTTACATAGATGGTCTTTGTGGTTTCAAAATATTGCAAAGACAATCCTTTTAACTGACGGTGTTAACTTTTTTAGTTAAGTTCTATGTGAAATGATATATTTGTCCTTCCTGCATAGGGACAATTTATGTAATTTGTTTATGTCATAGGGACCAACTATGGTCCTTATGATGAACTCTGTCACACCCGTTTTGAATTCCAATTATCATATGTATTCCAATTAGGCTATCTATATTAATCTTATTCAAGTTTAGCAACCATTTTTACACTTCTGTTTTACAAAAATTGTTTATAAAAAATTTACCAAAATATTACTCACACAACATTATATGCTTTATATAGTTAAATATTTGAATTAAAAAATAATAATTATATAACCTTATCTATATTAAAATAGAAAGAAAGAAAGGATAACATGATTGTAAGTTAATTAAGTTGCGAATTATGATTACGGTGACTATAAATTTTTAAAAAAATATAAAAAAGAATACCTAATAAAAACATTAAAAAATGTATTAAAATAAAATGTAAAAGAATTAGAAAAATTATTCCAATAGAACATAAAAAAACATCAATAAATGTATTTGAAAAAACATTGAAAAAATAAGAAAAAAAATATTTGAACAAAACATTAAAAAGTATTCCGAACAAATATAAAAGAAAAACTTTAAACAACATATTCAAACAAAACCTTAAAAACATCTAAATCCTAAAATATATAAATAAATTAAGTAAAAATATAAATAAATAATAGAGAAGATTACATAAATGGTCCCTATGGCAGAAACAAATTACATAAATGGTCCCTATGTTGGAAGGACAAATAACTGAAAAGATTAACATCGTTAGCCCAAAGGACTGTCTCTGCAATATTTTGAAACATAGGGACCATTTATGTAAAGAATTCCTCATAAGGACCGTAATTAATCGATTTTGTCAACCACGATAACCATTTATGTAATTTTGTCTTGGATTTTAAACAATATAAATTCGTGAATGTGAATTCAAGGAGAGAAAAATTATATGTTAAATAAGATAGTTTGTAATAGTATTTATATAAGTATAAATTAATTAAAAAAAAAACACAAAACTAGCCAATAAAATAGTCAGGTTCTAGTAAAATACCAAAACATTGTGATTGGGTGTGGTATGTTATCGCGTATACCACAATTGGCAACGACCACGAGCCACAACGAACATTCGGGATGGTGTTTGTGGTCGTGGTTCGTTGCCACATAGACCATAGACGCCATTGTGGTAAATATATATGAAAGTCTTAGTTGTTTGAAATTAATTGAAGTATGTTAATATGCATGTTTGAAAAGTTTTAATTCTTATTTATATATATATATATATATATATATATATATATATATATATATATATATATATATATATATATATATATATATATATATATATATATATATATATATATATCGTAAGATGATGGAAACCAATATAGTTTTGTAAAAAGAAATAAAGAGAAAACTGTGAGACTCAATAAACAAGGGGAATTCAGTCATTATCATGACTCACGTAGCTTGTGATAATATTCTTCTAATGATCTGTTGTTGTTTTCTAATCAAAAGGAACAATTAAAATGATTAACTATAGGGATCAAGTACAAGTATTGCATACGGTTTACTATTAAAAATTGTATTAAGAGCGAGCGCGTGTAAGATGTTTAATGGCAAGAACATAAAACATGTACATCCACTGACTAATTAAGGAATATAATATACTTGATCTATTTAATAAAGTTCAGCAATATTCTTTAAAATTTACTAGTCTACCTGAAAATAAATTGTCATATTTTTTGTTCTAATTTCACCTAACATGGACATGAAAATAAATTATAAGTGTTTATTAGTCAAAATCACTTTGGCATGTTCAAATGTCTAGGTACACGAATCTATTTTTAATGTTCTAATGAAACCCAAAACCATAATTAATTTAAATTTAAAAGGTTGGGATAGGGGGACCAAGTTGAAAAACATGACCTGCGGGTAGAATTGAACAAAATAAGGAAAATAGTTATTTAACAATAATTCATGTTTAAAGTCGTGACGCTATAAAAATGATAATTATCACCTAGCCAGGAGGACAGCATGTTAGAGTCTAAGATTTCAAATATCAATATAACTACATACATAATGAATATGAAATACATTTCAAATTCCGTGATTTCAACCATATAGTTTGGTATATTATGAAATCCGATTTGAAATAATCCGCAAAAACCAATTTGAAATTATAGGCCTATTGCAAATCCTAAACACAGAAGTACCTTGCTTTTAATTGTGTTCGTTCGTGACAATATGCAGAGAGAAGAACCATTTTTCGTGATTTATCTTCAACATGTTCAAGTCTTATTCTTATATGTAGAAGATGGTGGTTATGTAGGAAACAACGCCTCCCAAAGAATAGCCACAACCTTAGGTTTCTACCCACCGGACCCTCTATGGGCGATGACCTTGGAACCCCACCAGAGGTATTACTCCCTGATTTATGTTCCGAAGTCCTAATTAATTATCTGATTGTGCACTCTATATATTCTGTGTCGGAATATAACAAAAAAGATATTGGTTTGTCTCAAATAGAATTCTCGATTACACTAATTGTATTGATGATACAAAAATCATTAAAAAAAAACATAGATTTCATAAAACAAAAGCCATGTTTGGTGAAGCCAAGCGGAGCCAAAAAATAATTGTATATGTCTATAAAAATAATTAGTTTCAAGGCATAAGTGATATAAATAATCTATCGTAAGTTGTAATATCTCAATTTACAAGTGTGATATGCCGACGAAGTTGATATTTAGTTTTTAAGATTAATAAAATAATCTTAACTTTAAGTGAAAATTTAAACTATAATTATTAATGATAATGTGAAATTAAAAATCCTCGACTTTAAATAACTACAAATCTTCGAAACATGAAAGGATACAAAGTAGATTTTCTGTTCAAATGACAGAATCCATGCAGCCCATAGCTTAGCTAGTTACACTTCACGTCACCAATATTAACATATAGATATAGATTCCCTCTCTATTTACATGTGTTTTGAAATCAACAAATTAACGCTTTATTCCTCTTAATTAGATCATTACTGTACTGATTCCTGAACAAATCTGATAGTTTTTTTTCTCTTAGTTTATTCGAAGTATTACCTGTATGAAGTATGAACACAACATCACATGGCACCGTTTAAGGAAGCCCACGAACGAGCAATAAAAGATACAGAAAGTCATAACATCTATAAAAGTTAGTAAAAAGAGTTATATATATATATATATATATATATATATATATATATATATATATATATATATATATATATATATATATATATATATATATATATATATATATATATATATTCGCATGATTATTATAATTCAAAGGATACAAGAGCTACAGTAAAAATTTGAAGTTTAAACCCAACATATATATAGTACGTGATTTCAGTCTAACAACAAAATTTTGTCTCATCCTTTCGCCGATGTGAACATTACCAACTGAATATATAATGTAAGATTTAATAGGAATATATATGCATTTATATTTTTTTATGGGTTTTAATTAAATTCCTTTTAAGCTAGGTTCAAATAATATATATATATATATATATATATATATATATATATATATATATATATATATATATATATATATATATATATATATATATATATATATATATATATATATATATATATATATAATAGGATTCTTTTGGAAAAATCAAACACTACATATAATCTACCATGAAATGTTAAAATGCACACGCGCCTAGACACATTAAAAAGTGATTAATTCTAATGTTCAGTAAGCTGCCAATCATCCTAGTACATGTCAGTGATACTTTTGACTTGATGTAAAAATTGCATTTGAACTCCATTTTATAATCCCATTGTTGTGCTAAGGTCGGTGATCAAGATCTATGATCATATTTTCTTTGCCTCGTCATTTTTATTATAAAATTTTTAAATATGTATCATACGAATGCATGTTATCTTTGTCGAAAAGTAGATTAACCAAAAAGGAGGAAATCTGATACTATAAAAAGGTGAAAAACATATCTAATAATATCTGGTTTGATTTTTTGGTGACAATGATAAGCTCCACACAAGACAATTAATTTGTTGATGACCGACACCAAAAACTTCAGACCTAATATTCATTCCCCGAAAGTGAGGCGGGTGAGCACCTAAAAGTTGAAGCTAATAAGAAATAACATGATAGTGTTCCTTTACGAGCATTAGTATGAGATTGTTTTCCGCACAGATACACCACTAAGTTGGTGTTAAAAAGATATTTTATAAGCTAAAGCATTCAATCTATTTATCATTGATTCCAAAAATTAATGATTGAGTTCGATTTTTTTAAAGAGAATGCAAATATTTGTAAGCCCCCGATTTGCTTGTGTATCAATCATATCCGTTTGATGGTGCGGAATCTCAATCAAACGGATGATGTCATATCAAATAGAAGAGAATAAGCAGAAGAAGATAATGAATCTTGTATGTATTTATATGAATGAAGATCCGGATACAAGATTCACATACACTAACACACACTCTCTTTTTTCTCTCTAGAACACCTTCAAATGCACACACTTAAGCTCCTCTATTCTATTACAATTATGCACTCCTCACCCTATATATAGTAGACATGGGCCGTGAATGGGTTTACGACCGTAAACTTGTTTACGGCCGTAAACTTGTTTACGGCCGTAAACACAACCGCAAACACGTATACGATCGTAAGCACCAAGCTGTTTACGGTCCAAGACACAAAAAAATACATTTTCCTAGAAAAGCAAAGTATAAATTATATTTTTGACCCAAAAATCTCCCCCTTGGTTTATAGTTTTCTTTTCTTAATTGACCCAATAAGCTCCCCTAAAAAGGTAGCTGATTTTTCTTGATAGTCTTTATTGTGAGCTTGGCTTCATCATTTATCTTCAATTTCAAAACAACATCAAGATGAACATATGAATTTTCAATGAATGACTTCATCTTGAGGAGTTGGGCTTTTCTTCAAAAATTTGATTTTGAACGCACATTGGGTGAGGATGCTTGATGTACTGATTCTTGAAAGATAGCGCTTTCAGCTTGAGAATCTTCAGAAAGAACAAATCTTCTAGATCACTTCAGCAGGTACAACGATAGCAACAGACTGATTGAGGAGTGTAACGACCCAAAATTTAAGACCAAAAATTTCTTTTAATAAATCATTACTTAAAGTAAAGTCATCATTCCAAAACATAATATGAGTATAAGTTTTCAAAACACATGTTCATTATCAGAGTAACCATTCCCAGGCTGTCTAATCTATGGTGTGTGACATGCGATCACCCCGAGCTCTTCCCTCCGCTACCGGAAGTACCTGAAACCAAAACTGAAAACCGTAAGCACGAAGCTTAGTGAGTTCCCTACCCTACCACATACCATGCATAACCACATACTGCATATACTGGGCCACGCCCCCTATATTGGGCCTCGCCCTCTACCTCGGGCCTCGCCCGCTACAACGGCCGCGCCGCTCCAGGCCCCGCCTGGCTTCGAGCCCCGCTCGGATACAGATCTGTTTACTTAGGCCTCGCCTGTCACAGGGACTCGCCCGTCAACAAATAATAACACATAAACATTTCACAACACATAACTAACACATGCAACTGGTTCTGTCCTAAGGCCTCGCCGATCCTGGGCCTCGCCCATGTCCTGCTACTGGTGAGTCATGGAACCCCGTCCACGCTACTAATGGTAGTGAGGTACGGGCCTAGCCCACTCTCACTCATGTTCTAGTTCGGGCCTCGCCCCTATTCTGCTACTAACGAGATATGGAACCCCATCCACACTCTGGTATTGGTGAGATACAGGACCTCGCCCACACTCACCTCCCTACCAGGCACATACATGTATCACACAGACAACAAGTATAACTATCATATAAACAATTCCCTGGGCACCCACCCGCTATTACTGGACCTCGTCCTGAAAATAATACTAACATACTGTGCTTAGGGCCAACCCCCGGGTCTTCTACTCATAACTACATGGGTCGGCATTGTGGCCTTAGACCCATTCACACAAAGGGAAACTCACCTGTACTGGCTGAACTTGCTGATGATCTCACTAGCTGCTGCCCGACAACTCACGGAACTCCTGCTCCCCTTGCTCCCCGAACTACCAATATCAATGCACCACTGAGTCTAACTAACCCCTGAAAGACAACCAAGTCCACCCTGGTCCAAAGTCAAAGTCCTGGTCAAAGTCAACCTTCCAGGTCAACCCTACTCATCGAGTCACCCTACTGACTCGCCGATTTCAAAATGATCAAATTCCTTTCATTCGCGACTCGACTCGCCGAGTCAGTCCATGACTCACCGAGTCTACCGATTTCTGAGTCCATACCTGTCCAACTCACTGAGTCTCCACCCGACTCACTGATTCGAGTCACAACTCGAGGGGTTTGGGGTTTCGCGACCTGACTCGCCGAGTCCAAGAACAAACTCGCCGAGTACAAGGCAATCTTCATACGACTCGACGAGTTGTTCATCCCACTCGTCGCGTTTCTCCACAACTTCATGCTACTCGCCGAGTCCACTCAAAGGATTCGCCGAGTCCCTTCAGTTCTCCTTACATGCAGAGGATTTTTAAGTCATGCATGGACTCCAAACTATAGATCCACCCTTCCCAAGCCTATTCCACACGTAAAGTTGCAAACTTTACGTGTAGAGAACGAGATCTAGGCAAAATATGCCATAAACTAGGGTGTAAGGCCAAGGGGCTTCAAAATTGTGACATCCCCAAAATCTCGGCCAGAAAAGGCCGATTTCATTTATGTTTTTTAAAATAATTTTCAGAGTAAATCCTTTTAATTTTAAAAGAGATGCGGAATTTGTTCCCAAAAACAAAACATGATAAAATAGATATTTATCAAAACATTTCATAAGACATATGATTTCATTTCATATTCAAAAGTCGGGATGTCATGTTCCGATACAGATCATAAAGCATAAACGATAGCATTACAAGTCATTCAACAAATATATACATATACAGACTTGTAAACAAAACAACTTGATGTTCGCCCATCTTAAGCTCTTGCGCCACTTCCTGTAAAATAAATCAACAGAGTGGGTCAGGCTTGGGAGCCTGGTGAGCATATAGGGTTTTCAACCCACAATAATTATATTTAATTTCAACCATCAACAATAAACCCGATTACCCATTCCCGTTATCCTCACCTTACGTTCCTAAAAATAACGTCTATTATAAGGAACCTATTTCAGGATTTTTCATCGGGACGGACATTACTGCAGAGGGGCTTCCTCAACAATAAGTGTCCTAAAGGCAACCATGTGGGGGATAGAGTACACCGGTGAACACGTCGTTCACAACACCTACAGGTAATGAGCCTGCTAGTGTTCCACAGGACAGTCTAGAATAGTCCGTGGTCGTCATCCATACTCTGCTGAATGACTAGAATAACACCAATAACACCGAGGCCTCTCATCTGTTTATTACACACCAATTATCTACCCATGTTCTACCCAACATATTAGTAGATAAAAATATACGTTTTTATACATAGTTTAAAAACCTGTATAACATGCTTTAAGCAATACATATTCCACATAACAGATGAGGCATACACACATAACACGTATTTCATAGAGAATACATCATATCTATAAGATAGAAGAGAGTGAATATACACTCACACGTATAACAACCAAATATATACACCTAACACGTATTTTATATGAAATATTTCATAATATTGCGTTGGAATGAAAATAACTACACACTCACTTGATCAAAAGATGATCGGGCAGCACTACGGCTTGCAGAAGAGGTGTTTCTCCGTAGATCTGGAAGATCTTCACAAAACCGGGCTCCTCGCGGGCAGCGTTTCGGCTCGGGAATAACGCTCTTCGGGATCCTCGGGGCTTCGGATCTTGCTTCGGGGCTCGGGAATATTACCGGGGCTTTGGGGTATAAACGGCACGCAAATCGAGGCAAAACTTAGAGAGAGGGAAGAGTTTGAACAAGAGAAAATGGCTGAATTCGAGTTCTATTTATAGGCTGCTGGGTCTGGGATTACGCGGGGCGTACTCGGGTTACGCGGGGCGTACTTTGACGTCATTGCGTGCGTCGACTGGTGGCACTCGAGTATTGGTCAGACAAGTTGCATCCGACTGAGTACGCGGGGCGTACTCAAATTACGCGGGGCGTAATTGACTTGTCAAACTTCTAAATTGCGTAACTTTCGCATACGAGCTCCGTTTTCGACGTTCTTTATATCCACGCGAAGGTCAGGCCATACTCTACAACTTTCATTTAGACTCCGTCGGCTAATTTTGACTTTTATTTTTATTATTTATTTTTAGAAGGCCGGGACAGAAAAACTTCGTTATAAATTCATAACTTCTTCGTCTGACGTTCGTCCTCGCCTAACTTGTCATTGTTTCGCTACTAACAACAAGATCTTTGATTCTCATTTAGATTGTTTCGGCTAAAAACCGCTCGATCTCAAATCGAGTATTCGGGCTGTATACTGCTAAGTCGAAACTTCATAAAATCATAACTTCCTCATACGAAGTCAGATTTGGGCGTTCCTTTTATGCACGCTCTCGGTTTAACGAAATCTACGACTTTCGTTTAGATCGCTAAGGCTAAATATCACTCTATCTTAAATTCATATTTTACGTCACTCAGCGTCGTACCGGTTCTGTCTCGAAACTTCGACAGGTCATAACTTCTTCGTTATAACTCGGATTTTGGCATTCCTTATATCTCCAGAATCCTTATTTCAACCACTACAACTTTATGCAAAGATATCGGGCTTATCTCACACTTTAATTTTGACGCTTATTTTATTCTTAATTCATTAAATTATAATAATTAAGAAAATACACACATAAATCACATAATTCAAATAATTCACAAATAATACATTCTTATTATTTCAAGTTGAGTTACAAGGTTAACTTAGACTATTACATTGCTAAAAAATGGCAAGCCTAGAAACACGGGCGTTACAAAAATCGACTTAATGGCTGATACTTTATGCTTCTCCAGGCCATAACACACTTGGATCTGAAGTAGCAACTCCAGATCCGACTTCTAACGCAAAATAATAACATTATGGCTAAAGAGCCCTAACAACCACACATAGATCTAGGTGCAAAAAGGGTCCAGGAACTAATTTATTACCTCCAAGTGCTCAGAATGAACTCACAATCGCAGATCTATAGCTCCTTCTTGCTCCTCCAAGTTCCTTCTTCCTTTTCCAAGCTTTAATGCACATTCCAAGGCTCAACTAGGAGATGTGACAGCTAGGATTTGATATCCAGGGCTAAAGAGGCAGTAAGGAACCCTAGGAAGAAGATTAAGACATTTATATAGGCTCCAAGTCCCGAATTTAGGGTTTTCCACGCACAGACCAGACTCGCCGAGTCACCTTGACCGACTCACCGAGTCGGTCGCTTACACCTCGACCCGGATCCCGCTCGGACTCGCCGAGTCGGCCCTTAAATTAGGGCTTTTCTTTCCTTTCTTGGCCTTTGAAACTTTGGGTGTTACAATCTCCCCCACTTAAAATAAACTTCGTCCTCGAAGTTTACTATACTCTACTGCCGGCGATCTGCCTCCAAAGCCCCACCATCCATTCTAACACCAGCTGCCTAACTTTGTTGGCCTTCCGCTCAATCATTCAGACTAACGTCAATCCTTACAGATAATAACCTCGGATGCATCCTGACCCTGAACATCCTGGAAACGCAACTTACTCAACCGAAAATCTTTCTGGTAATCTCCGAGTACTGCAACATAGGGGTTTACCCCTTCTTTCCTTGCGTGATTTCCCTGCCTTCCCAAGGCAACGCTCCATAACCATCTATCCCTTCTGCCGCTGTGAAGACCCTTTCCTCACCAAATCTATTACTCCCGCCACTCCCAGTACGGGTCATCGTTGTCAGTATCCACTGGGCATTCTTCCTACAATCATTCGGTGTCGAGCACCCCACGGTCGACTAACTGAATTCTACCATACTCTGCATCCCCGCACTGCTACTGGCTAGAAATCCCGTTATTCTTTATCTGGCTTCCGAATGAACTGAGACCATCCTGGTCCCTACCAACCTATCAATATCTGGATTACCGACTCTCACCGATAACTGACCCAGCATAACCACTAGTCGCTCCCAGCGACATTCGAAGATACTTCCGCCACCTATACTGCTCAATCTATTCTACCATGTTGGCACTACAATTTCCTGGGATCCCCGATCCCCTTGCCTATTCTACCAGGTCCGACCTGCGCTGCTAAAAACTCACGGTCCTCGCCCACGGGGTCTCACCCGACCATACTACTGAGTAACCCTGCTCCCAGGTCTCATCTACACTGCTAATCTCATACGGGCCTCGCCCACGGGTCTCACCCAACTATATCCTGGAGCGGCCTCTCCCAAGGTCTCACCTCGCTAGGGCTATACAGGCAACTCCCTATCATTCTCAACCACTACCCATCCTGATCCCACTCTGATCACTAGGAAATAAGGGCCTCGCCCCAACTCTGCTAACGAAGTGACTAAGGAATGCTACGACTTACCCATAGCCTAACAATACTTCCACCACTGACTGCTAGTGAATGCTACGGCCGCCCCGCAGTCTTACATCACTTTCCACCACTGACTGCTAACACGAAAACATCTCCTGCAATTTGACCTCAAGATCTCCATTCCGACTTACACGAGTTCTACATGCGGCCCTTTAACCTGAATCCGAACCACATACCCACCATTACCCTTCACACGCACGCACTGATCGGAAGTTCTCAAACTCCCAACTATGAACTTCTAAACGCTAAACTACCCCCTTTCCTTCTCAGAAATGATAAACCCGATCTGGATTTGCATGCCCTTACCCTATACACTCGGAGGATTCTCCCCCACTTCGATCCTGCTCACGCCTCGATGCTCGATGAGAAGAAACCCCAATCCTTGCTACCATAATCAATCCGCTGAGGAATCCCAAGCTTACCATAGCTAAGGATCTAACCTGTCCATACTAAAACTCACACGGCTCCAAACCAGCGAGACATACCGAGTCTCTCCAAGGCATGTTACGGATACTGCACTCAAGGTAACCTTCTTCGATACAACCCATCCCTTAATTACTAACCAAATATCCAAGGTATGCAAATGGCATATAACTCGATCACAATGAACCCGCTCGAAAATAAAATGCTCAACCGCTAATGATGCTAAACCATAACAATATAATCATGCACAAAATAAAAGAACTGAAAACGGAAGTCGCATACCTGCAATGTCCGGCGCTGCTCGCATCTCCAGAGTAGCCATCTGAAAAGCCCTGCCTATAACTGCAGGCGCCTCTGCACGGCCCTGACGGCCGTCTGTGATCCTCAAAGTTGCAGGGGCAGGTGCCATCACCTATCCTGCTGAAAGCAAACTGGGGCACTAGGCCTTCTTGTGGCCCCGCTGATTGCAGTGAAAACATATCAAGTCTGATCCCTGAGTGATGGTAGTAGTACAATCTCTGCTAAAATGACCAGTCCGACCGCACCTGAAACAGCCAGACTCACCACCACTACCACTCCTGCACGCGCCCCCGTGCGTCCTGCCACACCTTCCGCATCGACTGCGGTCCTGATAATCCCTCGATCTCGACTCCGATCCCTTGGGCCTTTTGCCCGAACTCGCGGCTACCTGAACCTCATCCGGCTTCCTCTTCCGGATCTGCTCCAAATCAATTTCCCTCTCCCTGGCCCGAGAAATCATATCCTCCAGAGTCTTACATCCGGACCTGCTCACGAACTCCCTGATGTCATCCCTCAGCATCTCGTGGTATCGTGCCTTCTTCATCTCCTCATCCGCGACATACTGTGGAACAAGAAGGTCTCTCTCCCTGAACTTGGCGGTGATCTCCGCCACAGTCTCAGTAGTCTACGTCAAATCCTGAAACCCCCGGGCCAACTGCTGCACCTCAATAATCAGCGAAAACTCCGCTCTAAACCTCGCTGAGAAATCACTCCAAGTCATCGCGTCCAACGCGGCATCATCACCCAAAGCGTGACCAATCTCCTCCCACCAATCCCTCGCTCTGTCCTTCAGAAGACAGGAAGCGAGTCTGACCTTGTCCTCCTCAGGACACCGGCTCGTACGGAATGCGTTGGCAACATCAGCCAACCATCTACTGCTAGCGATGGGGTCCCTAGCCCCATGATAATCTGGTGCCCCGCAAGCCCTGAACTCCTGAAATGTCAAGGTACGCGCTCCCAACAAAGCCATCATCTCAGTACGGAAGGCTCCCAGCCTCTCATCCAAAATCTCCAATATACCCTCCTTAACCGTGCCAAAGATCACAGGAGTCTGAGCTAGAATACTACGCGTAACCTCCGCTGATATCAACTCCCTCATCCGCTCCTCGAGTTTCTCGGCCCCTAAAGCCGAGCCCAATCCCTCTCCGGTGCCTGATCCGCCCGCTGGTCCGTCTTGCAATGTCACCATACTGAAACATGCAACATAACCACTATCAGAATACTCCTCACTGCTGCGAGACCAAACATACTCACTACCAGGTTCCCGGTCTTGTCTCGGCCTTTCCCGAATCGAGTACGGATCCTCTGCTTTCAGTAGTACGGGCCCATACTACCTTCCACATCTATCTGTACTTTCCTCAGGAACTGCTTTGACTCCACCAAGTCCCTTTTCTACTTCTACTGCTCCCTGCACTACCTCATCCTAGGCTTACCCTAGGGAAACCTTTGACTTAACTCAAACCAGTCCTCAGCTGCTGAAGGCCTCCTCGCAATGCCAATTAGCCATCACCTGGATACCATCACATGTGACGAGGCTCAGATAATCCTTCAAGTAAAAGACTAGTTCCTACAACGGTTGGACTCAAACAAGAGCTACACAATAGGACCAAATCCAACACTCTGAGATTATTCAGCCCTGATCACATGTGACGTGACGTATCCACCTAATGGCTAACTCCCATCACTTAGAATCCCACAATGCACAAAGCAAGCAGCATTCAGACAAGGGGAAAATCTAACCATAACATACTCAAGCAATCATATCCACATAGCAAGAATCTGAACTAGCATACAACACAACTCATAAACTCAGGCATAACCTAATCAGGCTATCCTACTACTGACTATTCAGCACTATCATGTAGATAAAAAGCACATATAACAGGCTCATAAGGCATCCTCCCTAGATCCTTAGTCCTAATCTAGCATGCTGTTCTATTAACTGATAATCAAAACATAAACTTGTATGGATATTTTGGGGTACTTACTTGAGCTCGGTTGATTGCATGCACCACACCTCTTTTCTCCTTTCAAAGTTCTTCTCTTTCTGAATTCTTTTTACTTTTATAAAACCATTTTCTTTCTCAAAACTCTCTTTACAAAACAATCTTTTCGATTTTGAAAGCTTTTTATCCGACCCCTCAGTTTGAGTTCAGGCACACCCGAGAGTATGCCCGAATCCCTCAAACCAAGGCTCTCATACCAACTTGTAACGACCCAAAATTTAAGACCAAAAATTTCTTTTAATAAATCATTACTTAAAGTAAAGTCATCATTCCAAAACATAATATGAGTATAAGTTTTCAAAACACATGTTCATTATCAGAGTAACCATTCCCAGGCTGTCTAATCTATGGTGTGTGACATGCGATCACCCCGAGCTCTTCCCTCCGCTACCGGAAGTACCTGAAACCAAAACTGAAAACCGTAAGCACGAAGCTTAGTGAGTTCCCTACCCTACCACATACCATGCATAACCACATACTGCATATACTGGGCCACGCCCCCTATATTGGGCCTCGCCCTCTACCTCGGGCCTCGCCCGCTACAACGGCCGCGCCGCTCCAGGCCCCGCCTGGCTTCGAGCCCCGCTCGGATACAGATCTGTTTACTTAGGCCTCGCCTGTCACAGGGCCTCGCCCGTCAACAAATAATAACAC
This sequence comes from Lactuca saligna, assembly GCF_052625555.1. NCBI lineage: Eukaryota > Viridiplantae > Streptophyta > Magnoliopsida > Asterales > Asteraceae > Lactuca > Lactuca saligna. The sequence continues at coordinate 191,430,162 of NC_136418.1, forward strand.
ATAAACATTTCACAACACATAACTAACACATGCAACTGGTTCTGTCCTAAGGCCTCGCCGATCCTGGGCCTCGCCCATGTCCTGCTACTGGTGAGTCATGGAACCCCGTCCACGCTACTAATGGTAGTGAGGTACGGGCCTAGCCCACTCTCACTCATGTTCTAGTTCGGGCCTCGCCCCTATTCTGCTACTAACGAGATATGGAACCCCATCCACACTCTGGTATTGGTGAGATACGGGACCTCGCCCACACTCACCTCCCTACCAGGCACATACATGTATCACACAGACAACAAGTATAACTATCATATAAACAATTCCCTGGGCACCCGCCCGCTATTACTGGACCTCGTCCTGAAAATAGTACTAGCATACTGTGCCTAGGGCCAACCCCCGGATCTTCTACTCATAACTACATGGGTCGGCATTGTGGCCTTAGACCCATTCACACAAAGGGAAACTCACCTGTACTGGCTGAACTTGCTGATGATCTCACTAGCTGCTGCCCGACAACTCACGGAACTCCTGCTCCCCTTGCTCCCCGAACTACCAATATCAATGCAACACTGAGTCTAACTGACCCCCGAAAGACAACCAAGTCCACCCTGGTCCAAAGTCAAAGTCCTGGTCAAAGTCAACCTGCCAGGTCAACCCTACTCGCCGAGTCACCCTACTGACTCGCCGAGTTCAAAATGACCAGATTCCTTTCATTCGCGACTCGACTCGCCGAGTCAGTCCATGACTCACCGAGTCTACCGATTTCTGAGTCCAGACCTGTCCAACTCACTGAGTCTCCACCCGACTCACTGATTTAAGTCACAACTCGAGGGGTTTGGGGTTTCGCGACCTGACTCGCCGAGTCCAAGAACAGACTCGCCGAGTACAAGGCAATCTTCATACGACTTGACGAGTTGTTCATCCCACTCGTCGAGTTTCTCCACAACTTCATGCTACTCGTCGAGTCCACTCAAAGGACTCGCCGAGTCCCTTCAGTTCTCCTTACATGCAGAGGATTTTTGAGTCATGCATGGACTCCAAACTATAGATCCACCCTTCCTAAGCCTATTCCACACGTAAAGTTGCAAACTTTACGTGTAGAGAAGGAGATCTAGGCAAAATATGCCATAAACTAGGGTGTAAGGCCAAGGGGCTTTGATATGTGCATATTTAGTGTGTATTAAGTGTAGTTTATTATTCATATATTATCTAAATTGTTGCATATTATGGACAAAAGGTACTTAAAAGTGTTAAATTATGTTTTTCAGTCCAAAGATGAAGCTCGGAAGCGAAAGGAAGCAAGAGAAGCGGTTAGGAGCTCAAGAGTGGAAAGAAGAAAGAAAACACCCATAAAAGGCTTCTACTCGTCGAGTTGCCCCTTGACTCGACGAGTCCGGTCGCGGAATCAGAAAGATAAGCATTCGGAGGTCAAGATAGTTATCGGATTACGACTAATGTGAGAGGGACTCGACGAGTCACCATATGACTCGACGAGTCGGAACGCATATATAAAGATAACTCTACAATGCGAGAAGGGAGAATTCTGGGAAGTTTCAGAAGTGCTTAGCTGTGAATAAGAAGCCAGAAGAACCCTAGAAGTTGACCAAGGAAACTAGAATCCAATCCCGGGAGTAATTAAGGCGTAATTTCACCATTCTACTTAATTCTTTTGTTTTGTCAACATGATTAAGCAACTTGAACTTCTTTGTTTGCTGTTATTTACCTTAGTTATGAACTAATTTCTTTATACTTCTGTTTGGGAATACAAAGTTGACAATATGGTTTGATTGATTGGTAGGATTAATTCCAAGTTAGTGATTAATTGTTATTTTAGCTTGCTAAAGAACCTTGTGTATGAATGATAATTAATTTTCTGTTAATAGGAAGATAATTGATTAGCATGAACATCTATTGATTATCAACCTCATATGATATGTGACCACTATACCATATGTCTAGGATTAATGAACATGAAACTAGGATTAACAAGGAAATTGAGTAAACTCATGTGCAAGCTTGTAAGATGACCATCAAACAAGAGGTTAATTAAGAATAACAAATTAATTAGCTATTGCAAGTCTAACTTAACCCGAATAATTAATCTAGTAAATATAATTAAATTAAGCAATTGGGCACTGTTTGAATTAGTTTATTTGCTAAGGATTAGGGTAGTGAACACAAACTTAATCACTTGAATCGGTAACCAACGAAAGAATTAATCCATTGCACTATTACCTTAAAATCAACCATAAAGTTAACCGAGTTGAACTAAATAGAAGTTTCTTTCCCATTATTGAATCTAGTTAATTTGTTCTTTTCTAGTCTTGCATTAGTTTTAGTTAGTAAGTTTCTAGTCTTGTAAAACTAGAGAAAAAACCCCTATTTGCTAAATTAACTTAGATAGAATTAGTTTTTAATTTAATTTGCCGTTCCCTGTGTTCGATACCCTGCTTATTTAGCTATACCACAATTGATAGGTTCACTGCCTTTTGTGTGTTATTTCATAATTAAAGTAGGATTAAAACTAAGTGAGTTTTACACACATCAAGTTTTTGGCGCCGTTGCCGGGGCACGGTTCTAAAATTAGCATTAAAATTCTAATTCAATCGATCCTTTGTGTAAGATTCATCTTACACAAAGTTAATTTCTGTTTCATTTTTTTTGTTTAAGTTTTAGTTTAAAAAAAAAAAAAAAAAAAAAAAAAAAAAAAAAAAAAAAAAAAAAACGCTGATTTTAACTTGAACTCGCCGAGTGCACTTGCCCCGACTCGGCGAGTGCGACGCTGAATCAGATTTAAGTTTTTTTGTTCTTTTTTACGCATTGTGTTTTGTTTTTGTTTGCAGTTGGTTAATGACCCGAGGATCTGCTACGCCTCTAGTTCCCCCTCTTGAAGATCCGGAAACCGCATTAAGAAGAAACAAGGGCAAAACCGTTGGAGAAACCGCTTCTTCAAAGAACTCACCACTCTAAAACCTCAAATCCGTTTTTAGCAAGAAGAGGAGCAGCAAAGCAAGAGCATCCAGTGCGTCGTTGACAACCGAAGATCCGATCCCAAAAGACACCGATTACGAGACCGAAGAAGAAAGCGAGCACACATCCGAGTTTGAAGACGACTTAGCCACCGCTATGGCTAATATTGACGAAATCCCCATGGGGGAGTGGAAGAAAAGGATGCGTGATGACACCGGCCCGGGACTTATGCAACCCGCAATCCCCGCTACCGCTACGTTTGAACTAAAGGGCCATATTCTCGCTCAACTCAAGGAGATACCCTTTCACGGGAGAGATCATGAAGACGCCTATAAGCACTTAGATGAAGTAAATGATGTGGCGGATTACTTCAATGTACCTAATGTGCCCCGCGAGATCCAGCTAATACGCATGCTTCCTGTCACATTTAAAGGAGCTGCAAAGGATTGGTTGAAGTCACTCCCTCCCGGATCGGTTACCACATGGGCCAAAATGAAAGAAGAATTCATAGATCACTTCTGCCCACCTTCCAAGATAGCCAAGCTAAAGAAAGCCATTGCCAACTTCGAGCAACAACTCGGCGAATCCCTATATGAAGCTTGGGAAAGATACAAGAGCCTACTTCGAAATTGCCCCCACCATGATCTCAATAGCCAACAAGAGGTCTCTATCTTTTATGATGGAGTAAATGTCACCACGAGGCAACTACTCGATTCACAAGGCCCACTCACCCGAAAGCCACCTCCGGAAATAAAGGAGTTAATTGAAGAATTCTCCAGGCACTCTAGAGAATACCACAACCCGAGGAATGAAGTGAGTCGAGGAGTAGTAAATTCGGTAAATGATGGTATGGCGGCGGTGATAGCTAAACTCGATAGCCTAGACCGAAGAATGACAAAAATGGATCAAACGATCCATGCTATTAGAGTTGGATGTGAAAATTGTGGCGGTCCCCATCTTACCAAGGAATGTGATCGAGATGAGAATGGAAATAAAAAGGCTCAAGTATTTTACTCCAGCGGCGATAGATACGATGAAGACTGGAGGAAACCGAAGAAGGAATGGCTCCCATACGAAGAGTACAGAAAGGCTAAGGAAGAGAAATATAAACAGAGGGAGAGAGGATATTATCAAAAGGAAGAACCGGTGACGGACAAGAAGACGAATTTAGAAGAAATACTTACAAAATTCATAACCGCGTCCGAGAAAAGACATAATGATCATGATGTGGCAATGCAAGAAACCAGAAACATGTTGAGGAATCAGCAAGCTTCTATTCTCAACATTGAGAAACAGCTGGGCCAACTTGCACATCAAGTAAACGAAAGAAGACCGGGCCAACTTCCGAGCGACACCCAACCCAATCCAAGAAATGAGAACGTGAGCGTAATAACCTCTAGCGGTGAAGAAGAATTGGCAGAAACACTAAGAGTTTCCAAGAAGAAGGCAGAAAAGGAAGAAAAACCAGAACAAGAAAAACTCGATCCGACTCGCCGAGTCACCAAACTGGACTCGACGAGTCTAGTCGGGAATGAAGAAAATGCCAGTTTTCTGAAGCCATACAATCCTCCTTTGCCATACCCAATCAGAGCCATGCCTTCAGAAACAGTTCAAGCCTATAGAACCTTCATGGAGCATGTTAAAGCTTTACAAGTCAATATGCCATTCGTGGACACAATGCTCCAAACTCCTAAATATTTTAACTTGCTTAAAGGCCTGTTTGCTGCTAGGAAAGATCTTGCTGAAATCGCGGAAATATTGATGAGTGAGCTGCCTGAGAAGAAGGGTGATCCGGGTAACATAGTAATTTCGTGCCAATTTGGTAATGAAGTTTCTACACGAGCATTGGCTGATTCAGGGGCAAGCATTAATTTGATGCCCTATTCATTCTTTAAGAAGCTGAATTTACCAGCACCAAAGCCGGTAAATATGAGAATCCATTTGGCAAATAAAACAATAATTCATCCACAAGGCATATGTGAAAATCTCCTTATCAAGGTGGACAAGTTTATTTTTCCAGTAGACTTCGTGGTGGTGGAGATGAAAGAAGACCCCGAAATACCAATTATTTTGGGAAGAACATTCTTAAACACCGCATGTGCCCTAATTGACATATGTGAGTCTACTTTGACATTAAGAGTGGGTGATGAGTCGGTGATGTTTAAAGCTAATCCAGAGGTCAAGCAAGAAGAAGAAAAGAGAGAAGAAATCTCATCTATCCAATTGGATGATGAGGTATTACAAAAAGAGCTTGAAATTTTACTAAAAGAAGACCCAAGTAAGTTCACACTACACTCAGAAGAAGTTGAAGATGCTAACAAAGACTTGGAGGAGCTAGAAAAGCTACTGGAAGGAGCCAACTCAGACAACACTCCAGAATTGATGGAATTCGATCAGACTCGCCGAGTCACCATAATGGACTCGACGAGTCCAGTCGATTTGGATAAAAACTTGACCAAAGCTGATTTATTTGTTGATGGTTCTTCACATACCCTGGATTCAGTTACTGTTATTGATTCTTTGGAAGAACAATCGGAAGAAGAAGTAAAAGGAATGGAGGTCCAACACGCCGATGTGGCATGCCTTGATACGATGCCATTTGGAGAAGAGTCGAGCACAAAAGAGGATGAGGACATAAATGGAAGCAGGGCGGAAGCTGATCACCAGTTCACTACTAAACCTAGAGCACGGACCGCTATGAAATATGAAGTTATCAAATTTAAAGAAAAGGAGGTTCAAAAGTTGGTGAAAAAGCATGGGTTGAAAAAGAAGAAGAGGAAAAGAGAGGCCCAAACAGCTGAGGATGATACAGAGAAAAAGAGAAGAGACGAATTAAAAAGGGCTTACAAGAAAAAGATTCACGCCTACAAGACTAAGTATAAACCACAAAAAGTGAGGCATACATTCCCGATGCTTGAAGATGACAAAACGTAAATGGGAAGGAGTCTAGCTAATGACTCCTCAAAAAGAAGCGCTTGGCGGGAGGCAACCCGTCGTTAGAGTTTTCTTTCTTTCTTTATTATTTTTGTTTTGTGTTTCAATTTTAATCTTCCAAATCATCGGACTTGTCTGCTTAAGGGAGCGCCTAGCTTAAGGGTGGGGTGAAAAGATTTTGAATAAATAACAAAATTTTAAAAATTAGTAATGTTTTACAAGAGACTCGCCGAGTCTGACCCTGACTCGACGAGTATATATATTGATTTCAGAAAAATTTTAACTGCGCGATTAGACTCGCCGAGTCTGACCCTGACTCGACGAGTCGATTTTATTTACAGAAAAAAAACAATCATTTTCGAAATTACTTTTACATCTAATAGGGTTTTAACCCTAAAAATTCAGTTTCCACACCACACTCGCCGGATGCCTCTCTCTACAACTCTCTCTCAAGCATTCAAGAGTTCCTTCAACTTTTCTTCCAAATTATCAAGGTTTAAACTCAAAAGGTAACAACTTTCTTCTTGATTTCTAGATAGAATGTGATTATAAGGTCATCTATACTTGCAATTTCATGAAAAAAACCCGTTTTTGAAAAGTAATTAAATTCTAGGTTTTCGATTTTTTCATGAATATTGTTGTTTTGAACGTTTATTGTGGCCTTATTGCTTAGTAGGAAGCCCCTGAACAAAACCCTTGCAAGAATTTAAAGGTTACATGGTTCAATTTTGTGAGACCCGTCGACCGACTCGTACAGGTCGCGCGACTCGCCGAGTCGGGCATGGACTCGACGAGTCCAGTCGATTTACAGGAACAGTTCGATTTTTTTTAATTATATTCTGTGTTTTCTGGGTCTGGTTTATATGTTTTGCAGGAATCATGTTTAGAAGAGGACAATCTTCAAGTGGTAGCCAAGGGGAATTTCCATGGTTGAATTTCCCGCAAATCGAATCCGCTTCAACAATGCGGAAGTGGAAGAAGAAGCTTTCCGATATCAAAAAGAAGGAGGTCTATGTACCGAACAGAATTGATTGGGAGTGGTTGCAAAATGTGCGATATGAAGAAGAATTAGCTCCGTACCGTCTAAAGGAGTTCCAACATGACGGCGAGTCGATGATATGTGATGGTTGGAGCCGGGTCTTCCGCATACAAGAGCCGGTATATTTGGAGCTTTGCTTGGAGTTTTTCTCCACGGTATCTTTTACCGGTGGAGTGGATTTATATCATCCGGCGAGCTTCACGTTTTGTCTTGGGGGCGAGTATCATCAATGCTCGGTGGTGGACCTTGCTTGCCGACTAGGGATTTATGATCAACCTTTGGTTTCAACGAACCTCTTTCGGGCCTTTTTGGCAACCACTCACATGGTGTTCCCCGATGGAGTTACTAGCACGGGTTGGTGGAATACTATAGGGAATAAAGTTTATATCCCGAAGTCAGCACAAGAAGGGAGCATCCGATCCCCGACTCACCGCCTCATTCACCGCCTTATTTCCTCCACAATCAACCAAAGGAAGGACGATGACAAGGTTTCCAACCTTGATGTTTTCTACCTATGGAGCATTATCACGCCCGGCGTATTTTGCAACATCCCGTGGTGCATTGCTTCATACCTCTCAGCGGGTGCGGTCAAAGATCGCAAAACATCTCGTATCAATGGAGGAATGTTTGTCACTCGATTGGCTAATTCATTCGGTTTGATGAACCGTGGTGCCTGGAACCTCCTGACATTGATCCCGACACCCCCATTTAATCTCATTCTTTTCCGCAGAGCACGAATCATTGAAGACTATGGTGGTGGCCATTATGCCATCCCAAATGATGACCTAGTTGTAGGTCCCGAAGCACCAGGAAGGAGGGTGAGATCGCGAAGGGAACGGGATGTGGAGGATGAGCCGCCAGTGATTCCGGTCGAGACTGAAGATGTACCAATGGATTGGTACAATATAGAGATGAGGAGGATGCAAGACCAAATGGCTAGGGGGCTAAATTTTAGCAACCAATCCCACATACGACTTTTTGACCACTTCAATATTCCACATATTGATGGTGGGAATTATCCATACATTCCATCGTGGGACGAGAGGATTGGTGCACGACAAAGCGGAGCTGGGGGAAGTGGAGCCAACGATGATGAGGAGGAAGATGAGGATTGATTTTTGTGTTTTTGTGTTCAAACAATTTCAATTTTTATTTTGTTTTTTTTTTGGTGTGTATGCTTTGAGATATTATTATGTTTAATAGTTGTTTGCTTTAGTTATTTTCAGGATTGCATTTTGATTGCTTGCTTAGGATGGTATAGAGATGTAAAGCATGGATGTTTTTGCGTGTGAGAGCGAGTCAAGGAAGCGAGTTTTTAACATCAAAGTGTCAAGTCCGGTCTTAGGGGTATGAGCGATTGAGTCCGCATGTGAGGAAGGGTTAACGAAGTTGTTAGAGGCTAAAACAGTTGCCACATACCAAGATTTTTCATTCAGTGGCCAACTCGTCAAGTGCACTAAGCTGACTCGACGAGTCGCTTTGTATTTCCAGAAATTTTTAGACGGCGCGCTGCTACTCGGCGAGTCCATCATCAGACTCGACGAGTCATTCATTTTTTGAGCCGAACGACTGCTGATTTGATGCTAATACTTATACCACTTGCATCCTTCTAATTCCATATCCATTCTTGAAGATCTTACACCGATTTTCGCATATTAGAGCGACCCACACGAGACATGGATGAGATTTTTCCATGTATAACGTTTATTGAAGATGGAGCTTAAATGAGAGTGATCAACCTATCCACTGCTATCCCATGGGAGTTTGTTCCAATTCCCTCTTTATTTTTCTGTTTTTATGCATAATATGCAATGAGGGCATTGCATCACATAAGTGTGGGGTAGGGGGTTGGTTACATATTAGTCAAATTTTAAAAATTTTGCATACCAAAAGGATTAATTAGGATACTAATTTAGAAAATTTTGGTAAAAAAAATTTAGGATTCCATGTTAGAATTATGTTAATAATTGCATGAGAACCCAAATGTTTAGTTGAGCCTATATACGTTCTAGTGCATTTGTGGCTTCCTTATTTCAGTGAAATCATGAGACAAAAACACGACCTTGCTCAGCCTGAGGAATGTGATATGTTTAGCAGCCTAAACCTGAAATGTATCCAGGAAAATTTTTATCATTAGCCAATAAAGGTTGAGATTGAGCGCCCCTGCTTAAGCATGTAGGTTTTGAGTGAAAAAAAAGTGAGGTATACATGTAAAAATAAAAAAACAAAAGAGAGAGAATTACAAGAAAGAGTTTGAAGAATTTTTGGAGCATCAAAGTCAAATATCAAATATGAAGATCGAAAATTCCGAAGAAATTCAAAAAGTTGAAGATACCAAAAATCAAACAAAAAGGTGGTGAATTCAAAGATATTAAAGATCAAATTATCAAGCAAGTGAAGAATTCCAAAGAGCTCCGTAGTGGTATCGAAAAGTTGTGATTCTAGATTATGTATGCTTGGGTTGCTCAATTAAAAATACCTTGAGGGTAAAGAGGTTTTCTGAGGATGGATTCGGAGGGTTGCATAAAATGAGCATAGTTCGGGGTGAGTGGGCGAATGTTTATGAGGATTGTGAGTATTTGAAGTATGGGGGGTTTTTAGGAATTTTAGACATAAATGCATGCGTTGCGGTCTTGGCATAATGGCTGGGTTGGATTGGAGTTATTATATGTGATTCTAATGTGTTAAAATTCAGTTTTGCTTGAGGGCAAGCAAAAGACAAGTGTGGGGTATTTTGATATGTGCATATTTAGTGTGTATTAAGTGTAGTTTATTATTCATATATTATCTAAATTGTTGCATATTATGGACAAAAGGTACTTAAAAGTGTTAAATTATGTTTTTCAGTCCAAAGATGAAGCTCGGAAGCGAAAGGAAGCAAGAGAAGCGGTTAGGAGCTCAAGAGTGGAAAGAAGAAAGAAAACACCCATAAAAGGCTTCTACTCGTCGAGTTGCCCCTTGACTCGACGAGTCCGGTCGCGGAATCAGAAAGATAAGCATTCGGAAGTCAAGATAGTTATCGGATTACGACTAATGTGAGAGGGACTCGACGAGTCACCATATGACTCGACGAGTCGGAACGCATATATAAAGATAACTCTACAATGCGAGAAGGGAGAATTCTGGGAAGTTTCAGAAGTGCTTAGCTGCGAATAAGAAGCCAGAAGAACCCTAGAAGTTGACCAAGGAAGCTAGAATCCAATCCCGGGAGTAATTAAGGCGTAATTTCACCATTCTACTTAATTCTTTTGTTTTGTCAACATGATTAAGCAACTTGAACTTCTTTGTTTGCTGTTATTTACCTTAGTTATGAACTAATTTCTTTATACTTCTGTTTGGGAATACAAAGTTGACAATATGGTTTGATTGATTGGTAGGATTAATTCCAAGTTGGTGATTAATTGTTATTTTAGCTTGCTAAAGAACCTTGTGTATGAATGATAATTAATTTTCTGTTAATAGGAAGATAATTGATTAGCATGAACATCTATTGATTATCAACCTCATATGATATGTGACCACTATACCATATGTCTAGGATTAATGAACATGAAACTAGGATTAACAAGGAAATTGAGTAAACTCATGTGCAAGCTTGTAAGATGACCATCAAACAAGAGGTTAATTAAGAATAACAAATTAATTAGCTATTGCAAGTCTAACTTAACCCGAATAATTAATCTAGTAAATATAATTAAATTAAGCAATTGGCCACTGTTTGAATTAGTTTATTTGCTAAGGATTAGGGTAGTGAACACAAACTTAATCACTTGAATCGGTAACCAACGAAAGAATTAATCCATTGCACTATTACCTTAAAATCAACCATAAAGTTAACCGAGTTGAACTAAACAGAAGTTTCTTTCCCATTATTGAATCTAGTTAATTTGTTCTTTTCTAGTCTTGCATTAGTTTTAGTTAGTAAGTTTCTAGTCTTGTAAAACTAGAGAAAAAACCCCTATTTGCTAAATTAACTTAGATAGAATTAGTTTTTAATTTAATTTGCCGTTCCCTGTGTTCGATACCCTGCTTATTTAGCTATACCACAATTGATAGGTTCACTGCCTTTTGTGTGTTATTTCATAATTAAAGTAGGATTAAAACTAAGTGAGTTTTACACACATCAGGCTTCAAAATTGACTTAATGGCTTATGCTTCTCCAGGCCATAACACACTTGGATCTGAAGTAGCAACTCCAGATCCGGCTTCTAACTCAAAATAATAACATTATGGCTAAAGAGCCCCAACAACCACACATAGATCTAGGTGCAAAAAGGGTCCAGGAACTAATTTATTACCTCCAAGTGCTCAGAATGAACTCACAATCCCAGATCTATAGCTCCTTCTTGCTCCTCCAAGTTCCTTCTTCCTTTTCCAAGCTTTAATGCACCTTCCAAGGCTCAACTAGGAGATGTGACGGCTAGGGTTTGATATCCAGTGCTAAAGAGGCAGTAAGGAACCCTAGGAAGAAGATTAAGACATTTATATAGGCTCCAAGTCCCGAATTTAGGGTTTTCCACGCACAGACCAGACTCGCCGAGTCACCTTGACCGACTCGCCGAGTCGGTCGCTTACACCTCGACCCGGATCCCGCTCGGACTCGCCGAGTCCCTCCTTGGACTCGCCAAGTCGGCCCTTAAATTAGGGCTTTTCTTTCCTTTCTTGGCCTTTGAAACTTTGGGTGTTACAAGGAGGCTTCAATGCAATCCGCCAAATAATCTTCAATTTCAGCTTCACCTTGCTTTTGGGGTTGAAAGATTGAATGTTGAAAGAATAATCTTCATTTCTTGCTCCTTAGAATGAGAATTCTTTGTTGATCACAAATGAAAGTTTGGCTTAGAAATCTTGATACAGTCTCCATGAGTCTGATCTACATCTGAATTTACTTTTCAAGACAAAACAAAACTAAAAGAAGCACAAATTAAAACAGAAACAAAAATATTTTTGGATTTTTTTTTGATTTTTTTGGACAAGAAATAAAACAGAAATAAAAATATTTTTGGATTTTGAATTTTCTGATTTTTGTTTGATTTTTTAAAATTCTCCCCTTAAATTTGTGCATAGAGGAAAACTTTGAACAAATTTAAATAAAAAAAAAATATTTGGGATCAAAGTTGTCAGACAGTCTTAACTTGTTTGTCAGTACCTTCACATTCATGAATAGATTTGGTCAATTGCTGGTATTGTGGTCCACTTAAACACGAAGAATATTGACAAACTTTTCAAAATAAACCATTTAGCCGACGACGACCACAGGTATTGTTGTCCACTTAAATTAAGCATCGAGATCTACAGACAACCTCTAAATGGTTCAATTTTAGTTGCACTAGAACGTGTTTCCCACTTCCCGATATACCCTGGTTATCAAGAACTTCCTAAGGACTCCTTACTTTAGGTGAGTAAACAATTATTAAGGATGAAGTCAGATTTAGAGATAGATGCATATGTTGTGTCCCAGGTTGGATCTCTTTCAATCACGTATACGGGACAACATATGACTAACAAAGATAGAGGGATTGAGAGGTAGAATGTTGCATATGTTGTGTCCCAGGTCGGATCTTCCGATCACGCAGAGGGGATAACATATGGCTAACAGATAGAAATAGTTTCATAGATAAGAAGGTGTGTAGAAATAGAGTTGCATAAGGTGTATTCCAGGTCAGATCTTCCGATCACACAGAGGAATCAACATATGACTGACAGAAAGAAAACAAGAAAATAATTTCCTACAGACCTACTTTATCAGAACCCCCTAGTTGCCCTATCAAACCCAGAATTAAGGACACAAGTCCGTACATCAAGGAAAAGTTGAACCACAGTTCTACATGCGTATTAATTTATTGTATCCCATGGGTTCCGGTGTTTATCTCACTGCTCAATCCAAACAATCCTAACTAAATCCACACTGTTAAATCCTTCGTACCTATCAGCACATTGAACACAAAGTCTAGACAATTATGATTCAGTCCTTTACACATGTTTTAGACTGCCTGTTATCACTTTCTTGATATCACTTCCCAATAATAACTACTAACGAAAAACTATTAAGAAAATAAAAAATTGTCTTTAAAACAAATCAGAGTAAGATAAACTCAGCAGTATAGAGAAGAGAACGCAAAACGTAATTCACCGATTGAATTTGCATCTAGAAGATCTGAGAACAACACGCATAATCTCATAACAGATCCGGAAATTATTCATTTCATTAAGTATTAACCCTATTTGTGATCTCTTCCTTTCCTCCTTTCCCGAAAAAGGACACATACTCTCAAACAAAGGTCTGAATATTGTACAGTTGAGAGATGTCCCCTATCATGTGCCTGGAACAGCGACTACCAACAAACCGAAGTATGATGATATGCCTTCATAGCTGCTCCGACACAGAGCGAGATCAGTTGGTCTTTGGAACCCAGTCCATTTTGAAACTGGGTTGACATTTGTCATCCTTGCACGGAACTCTCTCCCACGACATATCTTGCTTATCACAAATAGAAGATGAACAAATATTAGAGTTATTTGTTGATTTGGGAGATTGAGCCTTCGAAACCCATTTGTAGTTGGGTTTAACCAATTTCTTTTTCGATCTAATGGGTGGCTCAGTACTTGATGTCGGCCGTTGAGATGACTTTGATTTTGGCTTCACGGGAGCATCTCTTGGATTTGGCTTCTTGGCCGACATTCCCTTCTTGCCGTTGGGATTCAAATTCTTGGCCTTCTGCGCATTCCAGTCACCATTGTCTGAACGTGACCTTGAGGGGTTCCTTTTGGAGTATCTCCCACTTGGCGCGTTCTTCCACCCTTGTGCATAATAGGAAACATATGCGCGATTAGGACAATTTCTGGCAATGTGTCCAAGTGTTCCACAGTGAAAACATGTATTTTCTTCACTGTGAAGTTGTTTCTTCTTGCCCCTAGTGGTGTGTCCTTGCCTTGTCTCTTATTGTTCCCACAAGCACAATTGCAACATGCACTCTGTTTCACTGGAATTGGTGGTCTGTATTTCTCAACAGCAGGTTGATCAGAAGCAGCTGAGTTCGAAGCAACAAATTCAGAGTTCAAAGAGATGTTGGTTGGTTCAATGGTGTTCTCCTTTTTCTCATCCTCTACTACTTTACATGCACATGAAGTAGAAGCATTAGTATTTTCAACCTGAGTACCTCCTGACACAAATCCAGCTGGTTTGCCATGTTGAAGAAGTGCCTCCCTGTCAATTTCTTCTTGTGTCATAGGGATGAATATGTAGTTATGATTGAAAGGTGGAGGAACACTATCATACCCTAGACCTTTTTGCTGGTTATTTTTAAATTGCATACAATGGTCTATCATGTTTGCAACTACTTCGCTTGACACATCAAATTTTTTAGAATCAAAATATGCAGTTTTAAATTTGCTTTTTAATGTGTCAAGCTCAGCCGTTAATTCAACAAGTTGTTTCTTAACATAATCATAATTTTCACATTTATTACTGTAATCTTCTTGAAGCTTCCTAAAGTCTTTGATTTTTTGCTTCTAATTCAACCTTCAGGGGTTTCTGTCCTTTCCTAAGTTGATATCCTTCGTATTTTAGGTCCTCAACTTCCCTTTTCAGCAAATCGTTATGTTCACGAAGAATTTTAATCATAGCTTCACATGATTAAGAGCATGAAACTTCATTGGCCGGGATGTTTGCAGAACTCATAGTTTTTCCACACTTCAAAGCGTCAAGTTTTTCAATTACAGCAGCAAGACTAAGATGATTGAGATATTTTGTCTTCTTGATGACAGCCACGTTCATATCCCACGATTTCCGAAGTAAATTCAGTAGCTTTTTTTTATCTCCGACTTAGTCAAGAAGATCCCATCTATATTCATCTCAGTAGTGAGTGTAGTAGATCGCTGCAACTGAGCTTCCAAGGTTTCTCCAGGGATATAATTGAACATGTTGAAATTTTGTCTTAACATATCCTGACAACTCTCTTTCATGTCTTCAATCCCCTTGTAGACCTCAAAAGCCATTAAAAGCACAACTAGAAGCCAAAATCAAACTTAAAAATCAAACCCTTTAACTACAAACCTCAAAAGTCAACCTTAAAAGTCAAATTTAAAAAGTCAAACTTGAAAATTCAAACTTAAAAGTCAAATTAATCAAAAAGTCAAACTTAAAAGGTCAAACCGAAAAGCTAAATTTGAAAATTTGAAAGTCAAACGAAAAAGTCAAAATTTCAAGTCAAAGGTCAAACTTTAAAGTCAAAGTTAAAAATTTTAAAAAATCAAAATTAAATGTCAAAAATTAAATTATATATATATATGTGTGTGTGTGTGTGTGTTTTTTATTTTGGATGAAAAAGGAATTTAAAACTAAAAGAAATTGAATTTTGGGTTAAAAGTGTAAAAATTGCGAAAGTGGTGCGACATGGAGTGTTTATGAATTAAAATCGAAAGGCTTGTATGAACATGTAGCCTAGCTGAGTTGGTAAGATGCGGAGATGAAGATGCATGAGACCCGGGTTCGATCCCCAACACCTCCAATGTGTTTCCACCTTTTCTTAATAAGATATTGTCCGAACTTCGGATCTTATGCGAGGTTGAGATGTAATGCGAGGTACGAAGACTGGCCGTAAACTCCGAGGCCGAAATCTCGAACCGCAAACTCGGGGGCCGTAAACTTCGGAAACCCTAGCTACTGGCCGTAAACGCCACCACCCCCTCGCTGGTTACGACCAAAAACAGCGATTGTTGCCCCTTTTTGCTCCAAAACTCGATCAAATACCCGTTTTTATGAAAAACGCGAAGACAACCCCCCCCCCTAATTTTCAAATATCTATCCAAAAACGCAAAAATATTTCAAAAATAAGATCAAATAAGCTCCAGATCTGACAAAATTAACTGATATAATCCAAGCTCTGATACCAATTGTAAGTCTCCAATCTGCTTGTGTATCAATCATATCTGTTTGATGGTGCGGAATCCCAATCAAATGGATGATGTCAGATCAAATAGAAGAGAAGGAGCAGAAGAAGATGATGAATCTTGTATGTATTGATATAAATGATGATTCGGATACAAGATTCAGACACACTAACACACACTCTCTTTTCTCTTTAGAACACCTTCAAATGCACACACTTAAGCTCCTCTATTCTATTACAATTATGCACTCCTCACCCTATATATAGTAGACATGGGCCGTGAATGGGTTTACGACCGTAAACAGAATCGTAAACACCAAGCTGCTTATGGTCCAAGACACAAAAAAATACATTTTCCTAGAAAAGCAAAGTATAAACCATATTTTTGACCGAACAATATTCCACAAAAAAAAAAAAAAAAAAAAAAAAAAAAAAAAAAAAAAACTTTTAGCTTTCCAATACCACCACACCAATGCCTAAGGAGCTTGTGTGATCATTAAATTAAGAGTCCAATTGTGACCCATATAGATTGAGAAACGATCCATGTTAAGGGGTCCCATACCAAGGTGGGAGAGCTTATAATTGAGGGTAGCCCACACTAGAATCTCACTCCAACTCGGGCCACATAGGTATATCAAAGCTCAACTTAAGCACATCGAAACCAATTGAGTTACCCATATCTGATCAGCAGTCAACCCGGTCTATCTTAACCATCAGCTCCAGATCCTGAACCAGATCCTCTCGTGAACTCCATACTGGAAATAAATCAAAAATGCATCAGAAATGTCACAATACACATATAATCACAACCATTCCAAACAAACGAACCCTCGGGGTTTTTTACTTCATTGAGACGTGTACGGGTCATGTGCTTTCAATAGTACGGACTCATACTACCTTCCCCACCTACCCGTATTTGTCTCAAATGATCATCACAACAACCCTAACATCACATGCTAGAATACGCATATACCCTATTCTCACTTCCTAGAGAGAGGTTAGACATTCCTCAACTTGTCGAGTGACCCTACATAGCTCATCCATGAAACATTTAACACTTGAATAAAGTGCATTATGAGCACTACATACTCCCTAGGCTACCTTAAGATCCATACCTCACCCCACCATCAACTACCAAACGGCCCCCATTGGTGCCAGTTACTACTGCAAGAATACAATTACATGAAATATAACTTAAATAATATTAGATTAAAAGATTCAACCCTACAACGGTCGGACTCAGACAAGAGGTGCGAAGTAGGACTAAATCCTTTACCCTAAATTTATTTAACCCAAGCAGCATGTGACTTAACATATTCAATTAGTAGTTAATTCACACCCGAAAGAGTCATACAACAATCGACAAGAGAACTCTATAGGAACTAAGGCATCATGTATAAGGCAGTTCTATCATGCAATTCCGGAAGATCCCTAGCATATCATTAGCATGTTGTTCTAACATAACATAATATCAAATAACAGTGTGGAAACTTGGGGTCAACTTATTGGCTCTGAATGATCGTACACATCACATCCTTTCTTGACTATTTTTGAAAACAATCATAAATCATTTTTAAAACCTTTGCAATTCCTTAGTTTGAGAATGGATTCACACAGCTGATCCTCCAATTCACTCAAACCTAGGATTTGATACCAACTTGTAATGCCTCAAGAATCACAACCAATTTAAACCTTTCATATCAACCAATTACAAATAAAAATGTTTACAAAATCGTTGTTTTTAAAACATTGTTCAAAACAGAGTTTCCTAAAACAAAAACATAAAATTAGGAGGTGTAAAGTCACACCTTCGCCTTCCTACGATCCAATGAAGCACCTGAAACCATAACCAAAAATTGTAAGCCAATGCTTAGTGAGTTTCACCAACGTACCACCACATAAAACAGATATACAAAACGAACAAGCATGTTGGGTCCAATCAGTCATCAGACTAGAATACCCATGGGTCCATAGTCATTAGGTTGGATTACCCCTCTTCTGGCCCAATTAGTCATCAGACTTGAATACCAATATACAGCGGACCAACTCAGACATCATACAAGAATATCCTCAGGTCTATTCAGTCATCGGATTGGAATACCCCCGACTGTTGACTCACGGACAAAGCAGTAAAGTCTCAACCCAACACAATATTTCGACATATAATAGATAATAAACATAATCAACAAACATATATCATGCAGTCAGAAATCACAGGTAGTCCT
Organism: Lactuca saligna; assembly: GCF_052625555.1. NCBI lineage: Eukaryota > Viridiplantae > Streptophyta > Magnoliopsida > Asterales > Asteraceae > Lactuca > Lactuca saligna. The sequence goes on from NC_136418.1 coordinate 191,448,215, forward strand.
ACAGATCTACCGGTCTATGCATATCAGTAACTAAGATATAGTCATACATATCTATCCCATGCTCAACATATCAATGTATATAAGGATATCAATCCAATGGGCCAGACTTGGCACCTTCGACTCGTAAGTACAGTGAGGAAAACTCATCTTAAAGTCTGACGGAGAAAACCGATCAATACTTCGACCACGAATACCGGCTCCACCCCAAGTCGTAAATGTCCAAACATTTCCCATTAATAAAATAATCACAATTTCCTAAATTACCAATGGTCAAACTTCGTCAAAACTAACAATTGAACTAAGTCAACCCAGCCACGCCGACAGAGAATATGTATGCGGGATGTACTCCAAAGGTACGTGGGAGGTACTCAAATCTTGACTATAGACGGGATGATTGACCACGTACACAGGTTAATATGGAGTGGTCAAGATGCAAACATTTTACCTTTTGGATCTTCCTAAAAGGAGGAAACGTCAGATCCAAAGTGCTTCCCAAACTCCAAGCTCTTTCCACCACTCACTTCTTCTTCAAGAACACTTCTAACACTCCAAAGGTTCTAAAAATGCACTCTTTCTCTTACGGTCTTCTTGGGGGTTGATTCTCACTGAGGGAGGTTGAATAAGGATGAGATGTGAGGCTATAATGAGGTTTAAATATGAGCCAAACCCTAAAAATTAGGTTTTCATGATCCTCACATACACCCAGCGTACTAGGGCACGCCTTAGTATGCCTAGCGTAAACAACGTACGCTCAGCGTACAACACAATGGCCCCAAATTACCATATTGCCACTAAGGGCCATTCTAGCACCCTTCCTCATACATAATGGTAAAAAACACAACCAATTCCCATATATGGGCCTAAAATATAATTACTTGAATATTGAGATGTTAGAAAAGAGACCAGGGAGAGAAAGAGATCAGATAATGATGAGAGACCATGCCCAACATTGTACTTGTGACACTCGATTTCGAATCATTTCATTATTTAGGGCCATAGCCCAATTATCATAAGGGTTAGGGCTTATGGAAGGAGGGTATTGGCCCTTTTTGGATGGGGTAGTTATAGATTAAGTAATTTGAGTATTTGTGTTTTGGAGCCCAAGGGTATAATCGTAATTTGATAACTCGGTCCTTTATGAATTCTAGGTTTTTGTTTGAGAAGTTCTTAGGCGAGGGTGAGTTAATAGAAGTGTAGGGATTCTCATCACTTTTCCATGGATATAAAGTCCGTTGGAAACAGACTTAAGATGAAGGAATTATGGCCAATTAAAGATTATGGGATTTGGAGCTTGTTCGTGTACAGGGGGCGTACTCACCAAGTACGCTGGGCGTAGAGTATTAAATGATCACGGGTCTTCTTTTAGTACACCAAGCGTACTAAGGGGTACATGGGACCAACTCCCTTCAGCAAGAAACCCTAAATTTGAGGGTTGTACCCTGTTTAAGCCATAAGTTAGCCTTTTTTTATGCCTTTTTTAACGAGCCTGCTCACCCTTGAAAACCCTAATTTGTTCCTTATCCTATGTTTGGTGGTTTTGAGCTCTTGTGAATCTTTTGTGGAGGGTTTTGTGCACCTAGAGGAGGAATGTGAAGCTTGAAGACTGATTCTTTGGGGGAGGGATTTGAGATCCAGCTTAAGCACCTTATTTTGGTGGCTTGTGAGGTATAAAGTTCAAATCATGCCATTTCATTTCTTAGATCTACTTCTTGGCTTGTTTATAGCCTTTTTGGTCCTTTTTGGTTGGTGATTGGGAGTTAAGGCTGTTTTTGGAGTTTAGCCTTTTAGATATGGACATATTAAGGGTTCCTTGGGCATAAATGTGCAAACTTTATGGTGGTTTTGGTCTCTTGCATGTATTAAGTCATTCATTAAGCTCTTTTGCGATTTAGAGTGTAACGACGTAAATTTTCAAATAAAATTGTCATTTAAAATCACATAATTCTCATAACACATTTCACAAAAATCTTATTTATTTAATTTACAATATCACAACTCCATAATTGTTTGCTTAAAATCCAGGATCCTCAAAACAAAACTCTTTCACTGGTGTGTACAATCAAGTCGGTGCCTTCCCGTGATCCTGAGAAAAACCTGAAACACATAACACATAACACGATAAGCACGAAGCTTAGGGAGTTCTCCAAAATACCACACACAACTCTTTAGCCACTCAAGGCTAAAACACAATAAGACCCTCCGGTCAATGTGTCTCAGTGGGACCCTCCGGTCCCATAACTCTGATGGACCCTCCGGTCCTAACTCTGTAAGCACTGAATAATACATAGCATAAATCACAAATAAATAATGTAGGATATCACAATACACAATGTAAGCACATAGAACATCTCAGTTACACAAAGATATCACTCATGTTAAGTATAATGAGAAGACTCACCTTGAAAGCAAGTGAGCAAATTACCTCATACTCGAATCTCGAACTAGCCTTCGGCCTAACACAAAGGATGAATATCTCTAATTAATACTCATTTTACGACTCTAATAAAATGAAGGCTATTATTTCTCTCTCTAACTCTTGAGGTGGATAAAAGACAATTTTACCCCTCCATGGTCTCCATTACTCATGTTTAACCAAACCCTAAAGTCAACAGAAGTCAAACTCGAGTCAACAGTCCATGTTGCACCCAAATCGACGAGTGCACCTATGTGACTCGTCGAGTCCACTCGTTTCCTCAGAAGTCTCATGAAGGTCCATCTTAGTTCAACGAGTTGACAACCAACTCGCCGAGTTATCGCATGATCAAGCTCATCGAGGCAAACCCTCACCGACTCGTCGAGTCGGCTCATCGACTCATCGAGTCCATTCAAATTCATTCCCCATTCAGATGATTCTAAGCAGATCTACCATTCCAAACACTAGATCTAGCATCTCAGGACTCATTTGTCACATAAAGCTTGGATCTTTACGTTCATGTCTGGTAATTTTGCTCCAACATACCAAAACATGCCCTCACAAGGTGTTAAGCACAATAATCCTCATGTGGATGAATAAAGTTAGGACCTTTGGACTCTAGGGACCTCAAAATGTCTAGATCTGAGGTTTAAATCCCATGATAACTCTATATTCTTAAAGTCCCATCAAAAGGTGGAAGAAACCCTAATCTTCCATAATAATGAGATCTAGGTAAATAAATGAGAAAGGTGCAAGCTTTTACCTCCCACTGAAGCCCTTACATGACGATACACCAGATCCAACCGATTCTCTTGCTTCCTTGATGGATAATCTCCTCTTCTGCTCAAGAGATGCACTAGATTACTCCAAGTTTAGCTTCTAAGACTCTCATAGCTCACTACACATGTTTAGGGTTTTACACAGGAAGGTTAGGAAGATGGGGAGGCAGAAATGAGTGCATAAGCTCTCTTATATAGGCCCCAACCCCAGGAAATTAGGGTTTCTCTGCCCAACACCTACTCGCCGAGTCGGCTCTCTAACTCGTCGAGTCCATTAATTAATCCCACAGAGACAACTCGATTCTATTCAATGAGTTAGACTCACAACTCGTCGAGTCACTCAATAAACCTCAACATTAAACACATGAATCATATACCTGGGAGTCCAAATGTTATAATTCTCCCCCACTTGAATTAGATTTTTCCCTCAAAATCTCTCCTCAACATCACATAGATCGAACCGAACAACCCGAAAAGCACCACCGAAGGGATCTCATACCACACAACTATCTTCCTCCAGGGACACCTAAATCCAAATAGGAACTCCCAAACCCGAAAAAGGATAGACCCCTCTGCTGTTACGATACCCGATCTGACTCTCTAGAATCTGGAAACTCTAGTAGTCTATCTCACTACAAGACCGCCCTCTCAAGATATCACCATGTTATTCGCTCCTTGAATAACAGACCCCGATAACTCACTACCCCTCTGATTCTCTTGTTGTAACTGATAGAAATAAGTCAATGACCAATAATTGGCTACCGATCACTCATACCAGACATACTAAACGATCCAGATCATACTACAAGGAATGAGAGGGTCACATCACACCAGGGACCCATCCAGTGTATTGCAATAAGAACCCAGCTGAACAATGAAGTCTCAACACCCTGTCCTCAAACACAAGAAAAATGATCATGCTCGCTCAGAAGTATCCTTTGACATCTAATAATCATAAGCCACGGCTCCCTTCTCAATTATCCCTTTCAACATTGAGCACCAGGTCAACTCCCGACCTAATAGTTGAACCTCCAAAGGCTACCTATTGCATAACCCAAAACGTCTCACTAACTTCCTTCCCACAATAACTATCCCGGCCCAGTGTGATACACAAGTCACGAAGTTCGCTTTACCCCAAGCGAATATTACAACCCCAAATGAAATCATCTCACCCTTGACCTATGTCGTCTACTACTCATTAGTTTCACACGTCTCGCGGTCCTTCCTATACAAACTAACTGGCCCACTCAGGTCTAAGACATTATACGACACACGATACCCCTCAAAATGGAACCCACCTCTAAATCTGGAATCTCGTTTCGCCTTCTCAATACACCACTAGAGCTAAGTCAAACTCGAGAGTCTGGCCCAACACAGAATTGGAACCAATCGACCTAATAAATCACTCAACCTATAATCCATGACCCACAACTCACGCATACATCACTTCTTCAATTCCTTCTGATTGAGATAACCACACCTTAACTCAGAATACAATGATTCCCAAACATTAGGGAGATCCTAGGCTCATCCCTAGTCCGACCACCACGATTCTTTATGGAGGACTTGACCCGATGCACAACAATGCGTACTAGATCCTTTAGTCCTTTACTTGACTCACATAATTACGTGAACAAGGAATTAGTCTTAATTTCCCAAATACGGAGGTTCTCATTCATCATACAATACGAGTTGCATGATTCCAAGTTTCTGTCCAGTTGAAACTTGGGGTTATGAGAATCATTCCTTATTTGGTAAATTTTTTTAATACTACCACAAATAACATAACTAAGAATCACATCCATTTTCAATATTTCTAATAATAGAAACATACAAACATCAATTTTCACAAAAGTCATTGCAAAGATATATATATATATATATATATATATATATATATATATATATATATATATATATATATATATATATATATATAAAACACAAAAATCAAAACTTATTTTATTTATAAAAACGTGGAAAATTTTGTCCTTTGAACGCGATTACAAATGAAAACCAAGTTACTAAATGTTCCTAAACAATCTATCATAAATCCTATGCAGCAGCTCAAAAATCCGATCATCGAACCATGCGATCGAAATCCATCTCTTCGCGATCAAACTCAGCTCACTCTTCCTTTATGTTTCCTTGCTTTTCTTTGATCCTACAAAACATCAAAATGTAATATTATCGCATCATGTATTAACAATCTACAAATAGGAACATAATAGAGTTAGATAGTGGACTTACCTGAAACAGAGTCATACATCTTGACTTTTTCATCCTTGTGATCTTTCAGGTAAATATGGCAGCTTCGCATCCAATGCTCCTTTTTTGGCAGTAGAAACAAATGGACTCTTTTGGAACAACACATGGGACAATCTCAGATTCAGCCTTTCTCTTTTCCATCCGGTCAAATGGTTTGATCTTGGCCGATCCCTTTCCATTGGGATGAGAAGACTTTTCTGGACTTCAAATGTTGCCATTGTCAATATCCATGGAAGTTTGGGAGGTTGATCTACCAGTCAAATTTGCTTTACCAGTGCGCCAAATCATTGTTGATTTAGTAGCAATAATAGGTTAGATCAATGTCGTTCATGTTGTGGTCCATCATATAGTAATCTTTATTGAACTCACTATATGATTTGGGAAGTGACTGAAGAACCAAGTCAATAGCCAACTTCCTTGAGACATCGACACCCAACATTCCCAACCTGTAAATATGTAACTTCATCTCCAATATGTGATCTGATATAGACTTTCCATCTTCGTGTTTGCTTGCCAATAGGGCTTGAGTAACCTTAAACTTTTCAAGTCAACGAACACGTGGGTCAGGGAGATTTATTGAAGGGGGTGGAGGAAGTGAAGCATGATTTCCATTTCCACAATCCAATCGTCGAATATCATCTTCGCGTGGAAAGCTTTTCCAAAGGATTCAAGAAGACCATATTTGTTAGAATTTGAAATGTACAAAACAGAGCAATTTAAGTTAGTTGATTTAACTCCTTAATATAACACCCAAGTGAAATATTAACGCTAAGACCCAACATAATATTCTACAATTCGGAAGAGGGATGCCGTAATCCAATTGCAAAATATTTGAACGTAGGTAAATGACGATTTACCAATTTTCACCATAAAAAACGAAATGAAAAATTAGGTTTTAAATGAATTGAATTTCATAGATATTTTAAGATTCATTGAAATTTTCAATGGCATGTTTAATCTCGATTATGCCCTTCAAGTTTGTGACTGAGATACCGAGAATCACAAACAAGGTGTGAATAACCATGCAAAATTAGCTTGGTACTCTCAAAGACGTTTATCACCTAATCAATGTGCCGGTTAACCATACACGCTCCATTGATCTATGATAATCTATGTGCTACCCAGTGCCATCCTTCATCAGTCCCATATTAGTGTGCCGGTTAACCACACACAATTCACTAACGACCAACAAGGTGCAATGTGCAATTTCTTGGATTAGCACCAAATTCACATTTTTCCTAAAGTAACTAAGATTTGGGGATTTATAAAAGTGTTTAGTTACTTCGTGTTTCATTATACTTATAATGGAAGTTTGTGTCCTATCCTACCCTCCACTAGTCAAGGGTACGGTGGGTAAGAGTGGATACACAGTGATGGTCCTTTTACAGGCCGCTTCCTTAAACACCCCTTATAGACCAACTTCGTGAATGGGGCCTACTAACGGTAAGACTGACATTTACTTATACATATATAATATATTAGACTTTTAATTTTATATAGTATAAGGGTGTATTTGATAATTTTAAAATACTAAGTGGTTTAATCTGTTAATAAATTATACCTTTAATTTGATTATACTTAAACCATATTATTATGGATTTATTAATTCTCTCTTTTAATTAAACACTTAATTAATTTAATAAAATCCATAAGGGCGTAATTTGAACTTTTCAAAATATTAGGGTTTAGAATTTAATATTTCAAAATTAAGATATTTCAATTAAATTTTAAATTCCAAAACTTGAGGACAAACCTTGAAACTTTTAAAAATATTAGGGTATAACTATTTAAATTTCAAAACTAAAACTTTTACTTTCAATTTAAACTATAAAACCTGAAAGATGTAATTTAAACTTTTTTCAAAATTACTAGGTTATATATTTGAATCAAAATAATCCTATATTATCCATATTTAACTAAATCCACCAAACCTAATTATTAATTGGGTGTCGTTTTGATGTTGACAGTTCAGGAACCTGTCAACCAGCAGCTAGAGTTTTATCTGTGGGACTTTAGCAGTGTGAGGTGAGTCTCCTCACCATACTAATGGGTCTAAGGCACCAGGGCCAGCCCATTTAGTTGGTTGTAGTGTTTATTGTGGATTCACTACTGATTTGTTTGGTATACATGTATATATAGTATGCTTGTGGTCTTTACGATACTTGCATGGAAGACCATTGGGGGAGCCCATGGCGTTTGGATGTAAGACCATGTGGGGGAGCCCATGGCTTTTCAAGTAAAGAACATGGAGGGAGCCCATGGTACTTGGATGTAAGACCATGTGGAGGAGCCCATGGCTTTTCAGGTAAAGACCATAGGAGAGCCCATGACACTTATGTGTAAGACCATGTGGGGGAGCCCATGGCTTTCCAGCTAAAGACCATGGGGAGCCATGGCACTTAAGTGTAAGACCATGTGGGGGAGCCCATGGCATCCTAGAGTAAGACCTTGGGAGGAGCTCACGGCATCGTTATATGTTTATATGCATGGCATATCTGATTGTTATGGTTTATGTAACTTCTATAGCTAATACAGATTATGTGATTATGTGGATTATGTGGGTATGCTCTGGGGAACTTACTAAGCTCCGTGCTTACAGTTTTGTTTATGGTTGCAGGTATCATCGGTTTGGAAAGGAAGGGCCCGACTTGATCACAGTGCACACTCCTGTGTTTCCGCAATATATGATTTTGGGACGAACTCTGATGAATGTTTTTTAATTAATCATGTTTTTGGAATTTTTAAATTTAAACATATATGTGCTTGTGACTGTATTGAAAAATGAAATTTTTACCCGTGATTTTTGGGTCGTTACAGGCAGAGCCCCTTGCTGGGGTCCCGATCTTTACATATAGGAACATAGTGAGAAATTCCAATTCTTGAGGGTAATTGTGGTAAAACTAATAAAAACATCTCTTACTTAATAATTTATTTAAAATAATTGATTGTTAATTTTGAGTTTTTACTATAAAAGTTTAATTAATTTTATAACCGTAGTTCTCACGGGTTATAAACTAATATATATATATATATATATATATATATATATATATATATATATATATATATATATATATATAGAGAGAGAGAGAGAGAGAGAGTTAGGTTCATGTGTCGATCCCCATCTATTGTATGGATCCTAACTTTCTCTCTCTCTCTCTCTCTCTCTCTCTCTCTCTCTCTCTCTATATATATATATATATATATATATATAGAGAGAGAGAGAGAGAGAGAAAAGAGTTAAGTTCATATGTGGATCCACGTCTATTGTGTGGATGTAGGGACCAATTAAATTTTAAAAGAAAATTAAATTATTAATAAATAACATAATTGTATAAATGTAATCTTAGTTATAATATATGGTAAAAATACAAAATCAATTAATATCCTTTAAATTAAAAATATTAGTTATACCAGAGCCTCCTCTCAATTTTAATAAATTTAAGTTTTTTAAATTGTACACTCTATCCCAGTGTTACATTTGGCAATGAAAATGAACATAATGAATATGATTGGTGGGAGTTAAAAGAAAGAAAGTGACATCTTTTATTCAAGTGTAAAAGTAAACAGGATCAAGAGCAAAAATCAGAATTTACACGAGAAGACACAATTCTCATGTCTCTCTACTCTGCAGAACAAAAGTTGCAAAAGAAAGCCATAAATTGAATAAATAAAAAAAAACATGAACATCTTGAGCAGCAATGCAAGAAAACAGAGGCATCAAATCCCTCCGGCATTAGGCATCAGTTTGGGTTTGTGGTTTTATGGTGGTAGGCTTGACTACAATGCAGGTGATATTATCACAACTGCCACGGGTAAAAGCAGCCTCGGTCAGCTTTTGAGCTGCTGCCTCTGGTTCTTCTTCAGTCTGTGCAAGTGACACAGCATCCTGATGATGCAAAATTTCACAATCAAGCTTACCTCTTCAACAAACATTATACATATATATATATACATATATATATATATAGTATGTTCTATACTACCTCATTGGGTACAACGTCCCAGAGACCATCACTTGCAAGAACCAGCAGTTCAAATGCTTCATTCAGCTCTTGTTCCTGCAAAAGAGAAAATGTAGGTAAGTTTAACAGAGAATCTAATTAATAATATTAAGGTAACTAACAGGAAATGGCAACCTGGATTTCAGGTTCAGCCACCACATATTGCTTCAGCATACGGTTTCCAAATGCACGAGACATTGCCAATACGCCTCCAACCCTCCATGTGCCTTGAACAAAAAGACAAAATTTTGAATATTAGATATCAAAACATGAATTAACTACTATTATTAATTAAGTTATCCATTCCAGTCACCACTTCACCTGCCCACATCACAACCCCACCAGCGCTTTCAATTCGCATCCGCTCATCACTTCTGTTTGGTTTGTGATCCTCGGAGAGGGCGATCGCTGCCATTATCAACAACCCAAACGGGTTTAGTTAACCTCAAACAACAATCTTGCCACTGTTTGATAGGAAGTTTTACCTTTGCCCTCATTGGATATTACAGTCCGGGAATCTCCAACATTTGCAACATACAGATAATTTCCTACCAAAACTGCTGTCGAAGCAGTAGAACCATCATCGCGAAAATTATCCTTTTCGGACTCCAAAAAGTCTTTGTCGGTTTGCTGATAAGTCTCACCTGTCAAGTTATTCAAATTCATGGATTCAAAATTCATGTTGGATAAAAAGAGACATACTGTATCTGTATGTGATAACAAGTAAACTCACTAATAGCCACTTTTGTGTTTGTTATAAACTCTGGATGCTTCATGAGGTTCTTAAACAGATTTTCCTTTAAATATTGAGATGCACGCGAACCACCATGACCTACAAATCCATCAAATATTCATTCGTTTTAAAATTTAAATCTGCAAATCGCTACTGAATAAATGTTAAAAATTAGCTGATGGGAAAGAATATAACCGTCAAATATCCCGAAGAGGCAGACCATTTTCCCATCGATGTTGCAAGTCTTGATGTCATAAAAATCCTCCATGCTAGGTCTTTTACCTCTGAAACTTGAATAACCGCAGCTCAATTTTCCATCTTCACTGCCAATATGAACACAATACTTGCTTTAATACATAATGACATGTTTGTATAAATATAGATATCTCTCATGTGGTTTGTTATAGGTTAATACTGTAGAACAGCATTCTTAGAAAACAATAAATAAGAGAATCAATTACCTCTTCCAGCCTCCACTCGTATATGAACCATCACTATCCTTCTCTGTCAAAGCATCAGCAATCAAACCCCGACTCCCGGTTGCACCTGCAGCCATCATCCTTTTCCCAGTTGTCAACCGCTTGTGATCAGAAGAAAATGTTACTATAGGAATGGTCTTCAGACTTCGCTTCAATTTTGCAAACTGCAACAACCCTTCCACAGGTTTCCCAATATGCCCTCCTTGCAGAATCAATGTCCTCAGGTAACTGCTGCATATCATCTAAGAATCCACAACCTGGCTTGGCCCTGTATGCCAAACCCTTACCTTGAGTTACCAACAAATTTCCTGCTAATGTCACAGATTTCATCATGGGGCGTAATATGTATACCAACATACATACGAACTCATATATTTACGCTTTTGAATAGCAATATATATACCAATGTGTTGTATTATGATTGGCTTCGTTCATGTTATGTGGGATGATGTAGGTGCATATAGACATTTACAAACAAAAATGTCTCAATACCAGCTTCCTGTTCTCCATCAAACATGCTTTAGAGTAGACACATAGATTACAAACCATCAACCATGTTACGTATTCGGTAGCAACGTTCTTAAAGAACCAATCTCTCCAAACTAAAGTATTTATTCATATATATAAGATGATTTTAAAAATTATAAATCATAAATGGACAAATTTGGAGGCGTGAGAATAATTTACTGGAAACTAGATGCAATCATAATGCTCATATATATAATAATAAATTCGAGTGAAATGGAATCAATTGCTATGAATTTCAATACCAAAATCCTCAATTTCAATCCCTAACGTGATGATTATAAACATGAAAACAAACAAAGAGGAAATCTTACTTTTAGATTGATCGGATTTCAACGAGCATAACAGATCAATAAGCACCAATCTTTGCAAAAAGAATCAACCAATCGATGATTATCCAAGAATATGTTGGTATACAGATGCGTCCCCTCATCAACAATCTCTTATAAAATTTTCCACAAAAATAAAAATAAAAAATAATTATATAGAAACCTGGAATCCTCAATAAAAAAGAAGAAGAGAGGGAGACTAATTCCAAATGGTGGAATCGGAAACACTACAAATTAAGCGGTAATTCAATGGCATTTGTTCCAAGAAAATTGAAGGTGAATAATCCTAGAAGAGTTTTCTTACAAAAATAAAAATAAAACGTGGCTGTGGGATTAAACCAAGAGAATTGTAACCGTGTGTCAAAGTATTTTTGTAGAAAGGCCAAAAGGGACTCAAAACAAAACTCAAACAAAATAAACAAATTAGTGGTAAGTCCCCCACCCATAGTCTCTATAATATTACAAAAAAAAACGTGTCACCTCACCAAATTTCTCTTTGTTTTATTGGATCGATATCGACTTTAGTTTAGCAAAGGAAAACGGAGAGTTGCGAAACTAGAGGCGACTGATTCAAGAATCAGAAGAGAAGATCAATACAAAAATTGATGTGCACGTGCGACTGGTTGTATGAGAAAAAAGCTTTGTTATGGCCTTGCCATTACCTGCTGTCTCACCTCTAAAATGCGCCTTCACAAACATGTATATAAAATTATAAAACATTAAATCCGAGATATACCGAAAGTTACAAACATGTATATAAAATTATAAAACATTAAATCCTGAGATACACCGAAAGTTACCGGACCTGAGAACTAGACACTAATGCGAGCATGGTGTGGTTTTTGGCCAAAACGAACACAAACCGTAAATGTTGTTTTGATAATAACATAAATCGAGCAGTGTGTTCCTTCAGTTTTTGATGAGGTGTGGTATTTACGGTTGAGGTTCGGTTTAAACTGCATAACTTGTGTTTTTTTGACACGGTTTTAAACCGCATAAGGCTTTCTGGTATTCTCATAACGAGCCATCTCGTGGTATACGTGGACCACAACCAAGACCGTGCACACCATCCTGGCCGATCGTGGTCGATCGTGGTCATGGTTGGGCGTTGTGTGTTCCACGAAATCAAACAGAAAAATATATTGGTTGATGTTTGCAACAGCTAGTTTCTTTTGGTATTTATAACTTTGTTATAAACAACGTACATGAAGGCGACCCGTTTGCTGTGGCAATAAACCAATATGAAGACACGAAACACACATCGTTTAAATACGTCAAAGCTTGGCGAAAATTAAGAGAGTGCCCAAATTTTAGTGAGTAAAAATAATGTTTAAAAAGTAGTTTTAAGTTGTTTGTGGTTGCATTTTTAAGAGCATATGGTATCGGCAACTTGAAGTGGTGTTATGAAAAGAAGCAACAAGAAGAGGGGGTGGTGTTCATGGTGTTATAACACCATGTTAAGAGGAGAAAGATAAAGAGAGAGAATTTGAGCAACCAATAGAAAATCACGTTGCATCTAGTCATGGTCACAACAAGAAGCAACACAACTAGATACAACAAGAAGGGGGTGGTGTTGATGCTTCTTAATAACATTGATGATGCCCCACCTCAGCAACAACAAGATGCAACATGACCCATACCATATGCTCTAAGGTTTTTTATTGTTTTTTTTTTAAGTTGTTTGTTTTAAATTAATATAATCTTGTTTCATTATATAAAAAACTAGTTTAATAAAAAAAAAATATGTTTTATTGTGTTTTTGAATTAAATTTAATTTTAAAAAAATGTGTTATTGTGTTTTAATGTATTTTTGAATTAAATTTAAATTTAAAAAATGAGATAGAATGGTAAGTTAGTGGTAGGTATCCCATGTTAGTGGTAGGAGAATGTGTGAGACGTGGCCTCCTCTGATTGGGAGAATTATGCCCACGTTAACTAACTGCCTGGTGACGTCAGTTTTCGGCATCACTGAAGCTTCTTATCACGTCCTAATTGGCCATGAGTGAATGAGAAGATTATGAGGAATATTATTTCCTTGTGATGGGGAACGAACTGCCAATCCGGTGTTCAATTACCTAGGCCAAGGTCGGGCCCTAGCTAAGGTTCTGCGAGATAACGTCTCGTTTGTACGTCCCATCACATTTAACGTGGCCGTTTGGGGTAACGTTAGCAGGTACCCCCTAGCAAGAAACTCAGATTACGTTTCTTACAAAGAGGGGACTCGATGCTAGCCGTCTCCGTTCGAACACCGGAAGAGTCCTCCAAGAAAGCAAAATGCCTCTTGACACGGCGAAGACTCCTCGGGGACCCAGAAGGGGCGGGATCCTTCTGAGAAGCATCATTGACAACAATGTCCTGTAGATCTGAATCCTCATCGGCACTTTCCGAACCAACAGTAGCGTCGATTCCTCAACCAGAAACGGGGGGGGGGGGGGGGGAGGGAGGGAGGGAGAGAGAGAGAGAGAGAGAGAGAGAGAGAGAGAGAGAGAGAGAGAGAGAATCTCTACAAGGTCAACGTCACGACACTCAAGATCATCGTTGAATAAACCTTGAAGAGCTCTCTCCAAGGAAATAACCTCCTCCACACCTGGCAACAAAAGAAAGACAACGACGGTTAACCAAAATGTCGATTTAAATGTGTTTTGCCAAATAAAAAGGGGGAAAGGGGGCAAGACAAAACAGAAGGAGAAACACAATACCCTCTTTCTCGATGAAAAACTCGGGCATCTTTCGGCGAGTCCTCCAAGTGGCGCTCATCCCTCCAGCGGCCAAGAAGCAGTCAAGCCAATCCTCACCATTGATGTTGATCTTCTTTAGGACATCAGCCAGTTCTTTGTCAGCACCAAAGAGTGTTGGAGCACGGTCGACGTACACCTTAGCCCTTGGGGAACTGAGCACCACAAGGTCGTTGTTCACCCATAGAAACTTCTCTTTCCAGTTCTTCTTGGACTTTTTATCGTGGATAAGGGTAGGGACTCCCCGCTGACAAGAAAGGGTCCGAGTCCCTGACTAAGTGGAAGCATTGAAGAAGTACTTGAATGCCGGAACAGTTGGCAGTCAGCCTAGGGCACGGCAGAGGATTTCAAAACCCATTATCTTGTTTATAGCAATCGGGGTCAGCTCCCTTACGAAAAACCCATACTCACGGATAATCAGATTGAAGAAGTCTGTAGTAGGCAAACACAGACCCGCTTCGAATAGGGCGATCAGAATGCCGACCTTGCCATCAGGAGGACTGTAAAGCGACACATCTGGAATAGGAAGTTGAACACCGTGTTCGGGAACAAACCCAAATCAAAATTGAAAAGATTCCCATTCTTCGGTAGTAAGATCCCTTCCCAAGGAATGAGCGGTAGCCATGGAAGAATATGAAGACAATATCGAAAAGGTTTCTTTAGGGCAAGAAGGCAAAGAGAGAAAAGTAGAAAGTAAGGAGGAAACGCCATGAGAACAGAGGTTTAAATGCCACTAAAGGGGGCAGCGAACTGTTTTCATGATGAAACTGCCGAAGAACGACGATTTCGCTCTGCCAACTACATAAGCTATCAGTAGCAGCCCTCCACGTGTCTGTGAGTAGACTAGAACGACTCTGTTATGTCATTAACGCAGAAGCCTACTGGTCTAAGGGACTTGTTAACATTACCATGAACGGCAACGTTAAATGTAACGGAAAGCATAAACGAGACGTTATCACGCCAGAACCTTGGCCAAGACCCGACCTTGGCTTAAGTAATCCAACACCTGGGTGGCGGTTCGCTTCCCTTCACGAAGAAAGAATATTCCTCATGATCTTCTCATTCACTCACGACCAATCAGGACGTGATAAAAAGTTTAGGTGACGCCCAGAACTAACATCACCAGGAAGTTAGTTAACGTGGGCATAATTCTCCCAGTTAAAGGAGGCCACGTCTCACACTCATTAGGCAGGGTCCCTACGATCCATTAGTAACAGGTATAAAATGTTGATTTATGTTTAATTTGCATTTTGTATGGTGTTTGTATATATTTTTTATAATTAATCAAGAAGTTAGTTCGTTATTTTATAAGCAGAAACATTGAATTCAATAAAAAATTATACATAATAGTAAAATGGTCATTTTTATAATTCAGCACAGCAATTAAGAGGTTCCAATCAAATAGCATGTTAAAAATTCAGATCTTAAAAGTTTAGATCCTCTTAGAAATTCATCTCTTAAAAATTCAGATCTTACCAAACAACCCCTTAGATTGAAGGTTTTAAAATATATAAAACCACATAAAATGACATTTGTTTAAATAAAAGATAAATATGTAAGTTATACTATGTTATAATTCATGTAATACCTGGTTGATAAATTAAAATAACATAGATAGTAATAGCCCTGTCGAAAATACCTGCTACCCGAATTACTCGCCCGATTTTTTCGGGTATCGGGTAAAAAATTTCGGGTAATCGGGTAACCCGATTTTTTCGGGTCGGGTAAATGGTACATTTTTTAGGTTTCGGGTATACCCGAATTATTTTAAAAATTCTTTTTTTTTTGTAAAACATGAATCTCTTTATTATGACAATATGACACTAACAATATTAAAAGTAATTGTTTATATATCATCATGTTGTATAAAACTTAACTGTTTTCTATATTATAATTTTTATTGCAACTAATAAACTCATTATCTTGACAAAACTTAAGAACGTGGCAAAACTAATGGTTACAATTATCTTAAACATTTTAACTTTCAAATTAAAATCTTTAAGTGTTTTTTTTTAAACATTTTACTAGATTAAATTAAGTTTTTAAAAAATTACTTGATATCTCAAGTATTATTGACTAAAAAAGCTCAATGTTCAAAGTTTGAATAACTTCATTTATGTCTCGTTTGTTTATATAAACAAGACTAATAAAGCACGGCGTATTTATTTCATTAAATTTATTTTCAGGTAAAACTTAAAAACAGATTTTATATATTTCTGGTAATACCTGAATTACCCAAACCCGACCCGATACCCGAATTACCCGAATTTAATTTGGGTCGAGTAACGGGTATTTTTTTAACATGAAAAACTCAAATTATCCGACCTGTATTACCGAAAAAATTACCCGATTAACAACCCTAAATAATAATTGCAACAAAATAAATGGAATAGGTGATTATTTATAGTTGATTATTTTATAGTAATTGATTACCAAACATTTTGAATTTCAAAATCTCTATTAATAATCTCTATTAATAATGTTAATTTTAAGGGACTTAGAATATGATTTAAATTTAAATGTAAAATCATTATTAAAAAAAAAAAAAAAAAAAAAAAAAAAAACATGCATCAGTTTTCAAGAATAGGAGAAAAGAAATTAAGATATTTTTTTTAAAAATGACAAATAGCAAGTTTAAGATTCGTTTATAAGAAGATAGATTTTTAATATGATAAAATAAAATTGTTATATTATGTAAGTTTTTTCTGAAACGTTACTTCGATTAACTTTTCGAATAGGAGTAATTTATGTTTTTATTTGACCATCAAAACCGGGTGATGTCCGTTTAGCATGTTTTGATGTGTATTTATATTTTGTTTTAGAAGTAAACATATTTAATATATAAAATCAAAAACAGCATGACCCAACCCACAACTCCCATTATGATATGGATTGGATTAGAATTTTGTGTTTTCACTATTACCCTTCCTGTGCATCGGCAAAATCGAAGATGATTATGGATTGGATTAAAATTTTGTGTTGAAATTACCAAACATTAAAAAGTTTGATGGAAGCCACACCAATGCCATTGTGGATACCACACAGGCATCAAAACCTTTCCTGGTCTCGATGGTCAAATGAAAACGAAAATTACAAGATAACACAAATACAACTTACATAACTTAATGAGCAAATTGGTCATTATTAGTTGCCTAAATATTACATGTGCCTTTCTTAATATATTTATTGTGTATTGATAAAAAAAAAAATAATAATAATAAAAAAAGTTACAATACTAATAAAACACAAATAAATAAAAGGAAGCTACTTCTTGTATTCAGACCTTACTGAAGTAATGCCTCCAAAGTCGAGACCTTTTTCCCAAGGAACTTTTAGTAAATGGTCATATTCAAGGAGCTTTAATCTTAGAATCTATTATCCTCTCAAACTATAGAAACTAATATACAGTAAGTGGAGGAAAAAAAAGTAACTAGACAGGAATTTTTTTACAAAGTAGAGAGTTCTTCAACTTTGTACTAAACAAGAATAAATGAAGAATTCTACAAAGTAACTAGGGTTAGCCTGATTTAGGGAGGAATCGATCAAAAGGACACCAAATGCTTTTAGAAAATGTGAGCCCAGCCCCCACATAACTTCTAGAGAGATCATGCATGCAAATGCAATGAGCTAAACTCTGTTTTTTTTTTTTTTTAAATATATAACATTACTAAAGCAAAAAATAGAATACAATTTTTTTATACCACTGCTGATGACTATCCTATTAGTCTGTCTGTCCATTTTGTTGATTTATTCTCTCTCTCTCTCTCTCTCTCTCTCTCTTGGGATTGATAATGGCGATTAGGTTGTTGTTTGAATAAGGTCCAATGGGGTGGCTGCAGGATCCAGCTCCAGGTAGCCTTTTGGAGAATTAAAAGCTTCTTTACCTGTCAGCAAATACTTTGGGACTTGATGGGAGAACCGAAACATTTCTTCTTTTGGTATCTTCTTAACCTGACTACTGTCTGAATGTGGACAGAAAACCGTCCTAAATCCAGTCAGCTTCACAAGAGGTCTGACAGAGACCCCACCTTCTTCTTCTTCTTCTTCTTCTTCTTCTTGGTTATAGTCACCAACTACTTCCACCATGTCATACTGGTGAATCACATGATCTGGAACGCTTTCGTTCCAATCACTGGACCAGTTTCTGTAGAGGGCCCACACATCCCCCTTTTTAGGGTGTATAACAACAGACCCTCGTGGCGTTTTCGTAAATTTAACCTTCTGAGAGAATGAATTTAAAGATGTATTTATCTGAAACTTTCCGACCCGAAACTCCCCGCATGTCTTCCTGAAACCCGAACCTATCCATTCCATTTTTCCAAATTCAGCGGTTGTTTTTGAGTTGAGCCAACTGATTTTCATCTGAAGTGGTTTCCTTGAGATCACTTTATGAATCAATGCATAGAAGCGAGGCATGCCATCATCATCATCATACGCAGACCACACCTGGTAGTCTTGAAATGAATTTTCGGTTCGATCCGAATCAAAATTGTGAAAGTCAGGATCAGGAACACTCATTGCAGGCTCGTGTTGTTCTTCTTCTTGCATAATATCATCCATGGACATGGTTTTATGTGTACTGCAGTTAACATTATTTGCAGGAACTTTTGTGGTTTCTTTCCTCGCCTCTGAAAGCCATCTGCGAATCTCCTTTTGGGCTTTCTTCATTAGCATGTTTCGAGTTTCAACTGCAGTCAACTCTCTGGTGCTATTCAGATTCCAAATTTTATATGCCACATCAGTCTCAAAACCATTTCTTCTTATCCCAGTCCCAGATGTGTTTCTTGAGGGCATTTGATACGTGGTGTTAAAAGAAAAAGGCTGCTGCTTGATGTCACTGTCATCTGCTTTTCTATTTTGTGAGTGGTTTCCCATGGACAACTCTTCACGCTCTCGTTTCAACCTCTCATTCACCCGCTGGATAACATTTGCTGCTTTTGATGCAATGGAAGGGTCTGTGTTGCAGAAGCTATCTGTGTTGTTTGATGAATGATACTGCTTCATTGAATCCTGATGCTGTTGGTATGCAACCGATTTCTTAAAATTAACAGGTGGTGCACTCTCTTTAGCCAAAAAAGGCTCCTGACAATTGGGACATAGGAGGGTTTGATTCAGGTATATTTTAAGGTATTCATATTGCATCCTGCATCCATGGCAAACAGTCCAAAAAGTAGTACTGGTGGAGCTGTGGGACTTTTGTACTTTTGAAGCTGCACGTTTTGCAAAACTGTTTACACCAACACCAGGGGATGCGGATGGAACTTTCCTCCTCTGGTTATAGGTTGATCTTTTAGCCTTGTCAGACAACAAACTCCATGCTTCAGAAATAAGTTTAAATGCTCCATCTGCACCAACCGATTTGTTTTTATCAGGGTGTAGCATGAGAGCCAGCTTTCTGTATTGTTTCCTGATTGTCTCATCATCATCACACGGGTTTACACCGAGTATCCCATACCAATCGACCTCACCATTTACCTTGTTCTCTGCAGATATATACACATCAAGAATGGTGGACATCTGAGAGATGCCATCAAGATCAGGACACAGGGTTTGGGCCTTTACTGCATATTTCTTTGAAGCAGCAAAATCTTTATCAGACAATTTCTTCTCGGCGAGTCTTTTTGCCCTAATGGCCTCATCCCTCTTGCGTTCCATGGCCGACCCTCAATGTTACTTTCACCTGTCTTTCTCTCCTCAGGAAAGGGCTACAACACAACAACTACTAATGGCTGAGACTTGATGTCTTTCCTTTGGTATACAGGTGGTTGTCACAACCAGTCAACATACCTGCTGAAGAGCTAAATTAGGGAAAGTGATTTTTGTGTGTATGGAAATTGGAAATGAATGATGAAAAATGAAACAGACTAATCTCCTCATTAGATTTAGCAATGAAGACTAGATGTATCATATTCATGTGATGGTGGAGCTAGAGCAATATTATTAAGTGGAGCCATCATGTTATCATGGAATATGCTATCATATTCATACATGCATTTATTGTATAGGACACATTCTAATGTCAATATTATCTCCTATATTAGGTATGGAAGTAGCTAGTACCTGAAAAATCAAGATTCAGGTACTACCACAAGCAATTGTAGTATAACAAATCTATGAAATATCTACACTAAGTGACACTTATTGTAATCATTGAGAGAAAGGGTGACACCATTACTAGATGACTACATGCAAGGTAATGTTACCCCAAGAAATGACTTAAACAATGCACTATCCCTATGTTGTTTGATATATCTACATTTGTGTGAATGCACAAACAATTAGAATATATACTTCAAAAAATGATGATATAATAGCACATGCTACATCTGGTTCTAAGATATGCTTTTGTCATGTGGCTGTATATAGATTTGGTAAATGGCATATTCAATTAGGAGTGAAAATGATAACAAGCTTGCCAACTGACAACCACTATTCTATATGATCTTCCGTCTCATTTTATTAAACCGTTTAATTGTCACTATTATTATGCATTCGCATTTTGCAGACACAAACACCATAAAGCTAATGATTCAACATTTCTCTTTTCACAATTCAGCTCGAACTCTCGATTAAAGTAAATAACAAAAGTTCATGAATGCATGTCAAGAGAATTAAACCATAAATTTGTGAGGATCCAAGCAGCAAATTGGGTACCTAAGGAAAGCCAAGTTCGAGAATCTAAAAACTAGATTCGAGTCGTAAACATTGGGCATAGATCTAAAAAAAAACTCAAACCTAAACACGATACAGAAGTAGTAAAATGACGAAATTCAAGTTTGATAATCGGGTAATTGAAGCTAATGAAATGTATGCAAATTATGAAAGATAATGAGAGTGAGAAAGAACAGTAAATTACCCGTACAAATGAGTAAGGGTTTGAATCACCACCATATGATTTGATAATTGGTTGACCATATGATATGATTCCGCCACAAAGGTAAAAAGGCGAGTGAACGCCCGAAGCGAATTTCGGTCAAAACCCTGCACCGAAGAAGTAAGAACTCGAGAACAAAATCAATCCGCCTCAATATATACCGGAATATTTCGCTATTGAAAAGGGTATGGGTGGAGGTGGACACTTCTATTTTTTTCTGGGCTTCAAGTCTTGACTCTTGAACCCTAACAATTAACTTAACTATGGTTAATTCTTTACTCGTCATAGAGTATGGTTCTTATTCCAAGGAAAAGTACATCTTGCTACCTTATCTATATTGTATACATTTTGTAAAAGTATGGTATGAAATTGATCTTTAAATTGATTTGTGACAAGTAATTTTGTTGGCATTTTTTTATCTCATAAAAAAAAGTGGCTATTAATAATAACTTTTAGAGAAAATTACATTAATTTTTTGGATTAAGATTTTTAAAGTTATAATTAAATTGGTATAATTTTTTGAAATAAAAACAAAGTCTTTTTTTGACTTGTTCCCAATAACTAGATATAGCTATGAACATTTTTAAAAGAATAAAAAATGATTTGTTAATTTATTATTTGATTAATAAATTAATTAGAAATTATTAAAAATTATATTAGATCATAATTAATCATAAATTAATTTTGGCTTAATTAGACTTAATTAAAGATGAAATAGATGAATTGCAATTGTTTAATTGTTAAACAATAAAGATATTTCAGAACCCTCCATGGCTTTGACGATTTTAAAGGGGATCCAGAAGGGTTTTATAAGCCTTCTATAGTTGATACGAATAACTGACTAAAATTGATTTAAATTATATTATCTAATTATTCAAATTCAGATTTATCCTAAAGATCCACCAACTATAAATAGGGACCCTTGTTATCCATTTTCGAACCCTAGCATACACAAGCAAGAATTCAAAATCTCTTTCCTCCATCCTCTCTCCAAATCGTTCCTAAGTTTTCTAGGGTATTAGGTGTGAGTCATTAGAAACATCTACATTATTGGTGCAAACTTTCCAAGGCACACTTGGAGGATCAAAGCTTGAGTATTTTTTATAATACTCAAAGGTGTGTATTCAAATCATTGTGATTTTTTATTATACATATGTTAGATTAGTTTTTCATGATATGTTGTTATAATGATAAAATGACATGGATCTCTAGGTTGCATAAGCTCATAAAATAGTTTCATGGTTCTATTATGTAAATCTTTTGTTTTATAACCAAGAAAACTCACCAGCGACATCAGAGCGTAGAATTTTCTATAATACGTGCATTGGTGAAGAACTAAAGAAAAAAAAAGAATTGCTAATCGTAGGCGCAACACACCCTACTGGAAATTAGGGTTTCAAGTCTTTCTTACCTTTTTTAAATTATAGGATATTTACTAGAGATAAATGGTTATTTTATTTTCTTAAAATCTAAACATTTAAACTAGATGATTGGATAATCCCTAATTCAAAAATCAAGGATGAAAATAAAGAATTAATATTATTTAATTAAAAGTCTAATTAAGATAATTACTTAATTCTTAGAAGATTTAATATAATTAATTAAATGTTTAATTAAAAGATAGCTATTAAATCTTAAATGGTTTAAATATTAATTAATTAAAAGTTAATTAAGTTAATAAGATTTAACATTGTATTCTTAAATAGTTTAAAATACACTCTTACATATATTTATTAGAGCATATAATACTAAATGTAAAAGAATTATAATTTGTCACTCAAACCAAGATCAAGTCTCATTCATGAAGTCATTCTATAAGAGATGTATAAGGAAACAACCTATAAAATGATTGTTGAATGAGTGTCCTTTTCACCCACCGCTTTTTTGTGTGGTGGATTGTGGTTAGCCAAAAGGGTTTTGATAGGATGTAAACCTCGTTAAAAGTGTAACGTAAAGTACTAGAACACAATAAAATTCCCAATCTAGTTACCTTGGAAAAATGTGAGCTTGTATACTAATCCATGAAATCGCACATCATTTCTTTGTGAGTCATTAGTGGAGTGTGTGTGGTTAACCGACACACTAATTTGGGACTAGAAAGTATAAAGGATGAGACAAATCGAGTTTTATGATTGTGGATGAAGTGTGTGTGATTAACCGACATGTTAATATGAGATCGTAAATGAGAAATAGGGTGTCACGTGGGTTTGCACTGCTATTCACATATTGTTTGTGATCCTCGATATCCCAATCACAAAAGTAAGAGCATAATTTGAGATTAAATATGCCAATGATCGTTCATTGAATCTCAAAGATCTAGGAGTTTCACGGTGCTTGAAACTAGTAAAGTCTATTACTAACCTAAAATATATTCGCAATTTGATTAAAGCATCCCTCTTCTTATTTCGAATTGAAAATATATATCATATCCTTATATATAACTTTTGGGGTTAAAATATATTAAGGATTAAAATCAACAAACTAAAACTCTCTCTTATATATAGATGTCTGGAAATGGTGATCTTCTTCCTCCTCCTCCAACCGCTCAAAGTTTAAACTTCACTCTTCTATCAATTCTCTCAAAAGAAAAACTCACTTGTCTAAACTACATGGACTAGATGCGTAATTTGAAAATGACTATTCATTGTGAGAATAAAGAGTATGTTCTCGATAACCTTATTCTTGATATTAACATGGAAACTACTACTCTTGAAGAAATTGTTGTTAATTCCAAACACATTGGCGATGCTACAAAGATTTCTTATGTTAGGGTTTTGAATTAGGCTAATTTAGAGTGTTTTTACTAAACAATTTTGTGAATTAATGCTTGGTTTACCACCCTGAACAAACCCCTGGAGTAATTTTGGGTATAATGGATTGAATTTGTTCGAATCAGTAAGAGAGGCCCGAACTGTTCATCAGACTCGTCGAGTCCGTTCATGAACTCGACGAGTCCATGTTGTTGTTTTCCAGATTTGTGGTTTGTGTGGTTTTTCCTTGTGTTTGATTTTGCAGAAGATGTTTAAAAGAATAGGCCAAAGTTCTCAAGGAAGCCAAGGGGACTTCCCTTGGTTCAACTTCTAGCAAATTGGATCAAATGCGACTTTGGTGAGGTGGAGAAAAAGGCTAGAAACACTCAAGTCAAAAGATTTTTATGTACCAAACGAGCTGAACTAGAATTGGATAGATCAAGTGGGTTTGGTGGAGGCCCTAAAACCATACTTAACCAAAGTCTTCGTTCAAAATGGAAGTACAAGTTACATATGATGAGTGGAGGGGATTATTCTGGATGCAGGAGTTGATGTATCAAGAGCTGCGTTTGGAGTTCTTTTCCACTGTTACATTCCGAGGCGGGGATAATTATTATGATACTAACGCCTTGACTTTTTGTCTTGGTGAGTATTAGGAGTGCAGTATGGCTGAGTTGGGTTGGAGAATGGGCCTATATGACCAATTGGTGGTCAAGACCGTGGCTTTCGGGACTTTCTTAGATAATTGTCATAAGGTGTTCCTAGATGGAACAAATGGAGAAAATTGGTGGACTACTATTGCAAATAGTGTGGATATTCCAACCGCTACCCAAGAGGGAAGCATAAGATCACCGATTCAACGTTTAATCCACCGGCTCATTGCAAATTTCATCAACATGCGCAAAGATGATGATAAGGTTCCGAACCTTGATGTGTTCTACTTGTGGTGCATTATCATGCGCAACACTTTCTGCAACATCTTGTACTGTTTGGCAAAACATTTGGGGGAATGTACAGTAAAGGATATAAAGGATATAAAGGGTTTTGCATCCTATTTAAAGGATCATTAGCCTCCCCAGCCTCCCCTATTCTGCATCTTGTCTTTCCAAACCCTAAATTAACGTGTGTGTGTGCTTTCTTGGTGTGTTAAGATTTAAAGAAGGATTTTGGTGAGAAGCTTGGGAAAACAAGTGATTAGAAACAAGGAATTTGTGGGGAAATCAGAGATCTACTTCCTTGGACACCCTTTTTGAAGGTATTAAGTTGTTACATTGGCTCATTTCTTCCTAGATCTCTTTTGGATTGTTTTTAGGAAGCTTTTCTTGTGTTTGAGTTACGATTTGAAGTTGCAACCTTAGATATGAGCTCTTTTTGGTCTCTAAGTCCATAAAGTGGCCAACTTTGGCAAGTATGAACCTCCCCTCAAGTGTAAGACTTCTTTGCAAGCTTAGTTTTGTCATTTTAAGGCTTTAGAGCTTTGCATGCACGTAAAGTTTGCAACTTTAAGTGATAAGCATGCCTTGGGAAGCTGGATCTGTAATATGGAGCCTTTGCATGGCTTAAAAAGCATCCATATGGATGAAGGATTGAAGGGACTCGACAAGTGGCATGGTCAACTCGATGAATCCGATGAAGATTGTCGTAAACTTAGCGAGTCGGATGAGTGACTCGGCGAGTCAGATGGGGTTTTCACTCTACGAGTCGATTGGATTTTTAGGGAAAATAAATCTGTTTTTTTTTTGGGGGGTAAATCGATTTGGAATTTTGGTTATCATCTTCATAAATGTCGGTTCTATTGTTGGCTTATTCTTGAAAGCAGATAGATAATTTTGGTTTACTCTTGAAAGTTTAGTTATAATTTTATTTATGTTGGATCAAAATGAATTAATGCTAGAAACTTACTGCATTCATGACATATCATTATTATTATATCATTATCATTATATACTAATAAAGAAAACATTTTTCCTTTCACCACATTTATTTGAAACTCCCATGTATTTTTTCTTTCACCACATTTATTTGAAACTCCAATGACTTTTCAATTTCTTTCTAATAATAATTATAATTTGGTTAGTTAGGTTAAATAAATACCAAGCCTAAAGTGTAATCATATATAAACTAAGTTTCAATATTAAAATAATATATTTACTTCTACTTATAAAGTTATGTATTTTAACTTTTAACATATTATACTTAATTTATTAGTTTTAATATATGGTTGGATGTAAACCATTATCATTTTAAAGATACAATTTTGGAAAAATTTGTATAAAATACGTAAATTGTTAATTTAAATATAACATTACATGGTCGACTTAAATATAAATTTTAGTTTAACTTAAACAACCCAAAGAATATTTTATAAATAGTTAAAAGTGATAAATTGTAGTGCCTTTCTAATAATGATTATAAGTTGGTTAATAATGTTAAATAAATATTAAATCTAAAGTGTAATCATAAATAAACTAAATTTAAATTTTAAAATAATATATTTACTTCTACATATAAAGTTATGTCTTTAATTTTTAATATATTATACTTAATTTATTAGATTTAATAAGTTATTATATGTAAACCATTATCAATTTAAAGCTACAACTTTTGAACAGTTTGGACAAAAATACTAAAATTGTTAACTTAAATATAAAATTACAATGTTAACTTAAATATAAATTTTAGTTCCACTTAAAAAACCAAAAAATATTTTATCAATAGTTAAAAGTGATAAATTGTAGTCATAAATGCAAAAACTAAATTGTAATATCATTTAAACTAAAATATTTTCTAAAGATATTTTTATAATCGTTAAAAATTTTCAAATAAGTAGCTTAAAATAACTTACAATAACAATAGTTAAAAATAACT
Organism: Lactuca saligna; assembly: GCF_052625555.1. NCBI lineage: Eukaryota > Viridiplantae > Streptophyta > Magnoliopsida > Asterales > Asteraceae > Lactuca > Lactuca saligna. Next base: position 191,474,972 of record NC_136418.1, read on the forward strand.
CTATATAAATGATTATATTGTTACATTTAAAATCAGAATATAATATTTGATGTTTTAAATAGTTATAATGATAGAAATTAAAACATTAATCAAATAAATTTTAGAAAATTAATTAACATAACAACAACTATAAACAATATTAAACCATATATTATATTTAATTTTATGTGTAACTCGCAGGTAGAAGTCATTCAAAACAATTGAGATTATGAAGTTATAATATATATATATATATATATATATATATATATATATATATATATATATATATATATATATATATATAGGGAAGACTTATATGGAAAATGAATGATTAGGGTAATACATATTTGAACCAATGAAAACATGACAACACATCACTTCCACAATAGCTTCCACAATACATTACTTGTAAAGAAAAAAATGGACACGTGTCATTTGATTATTGGTTCCAGTAGATGTTGCCCTAGTTATTTGTTTTCCATAGAACTCATTCCTATATATATATATATATATATATATATATATATATATATATATATATATATATATATATATATATATATATATATATATATATATATGTGTGTGTGTGTGTGTGTGTGCGTGTGTGTGTGTGTGTATATATATATATATATTATCATATAATTAAAAAATAATCGATATATTATATATCAATTTAGTATACAAATTATTATATCAAATTTGATAACAACGTTATTGTTATATTTAAAAAAACATATATTTGTAAAGACTTTAAATATATAGGTGTTTCTAGGCATTACAATGTCAACTTAAATATAAATTTCAGTTCCACTTAAAAAACCAAAGAATATTTTGTAAATAGTTAAAAGTGATAAATGCAAAAACTAAATTGTAATTTCAATTTAACTAAAATATTTTCTAAAAATATTTTTTATAATCGTTAAAAGTTTCCAAATAAATAACTTAAAATATCTTACAATAATAATAGTTAAATATAATTTTATATAAATGATTATAGTGTTACATTTAAAATAAAAAAAATAATGTTTGATGTTTTGAATAACTATAATGATAGAAATTAAAACATTAAACAAATAAATTTAAAAAAAATAATTAACAATAACAACAACGATAAATAACATTAAACCATATATTATATTTAATTTTATTCATTTGTAACTTGCGGGTAGAAGTTATTCGAACGATTGAAATTATGAATTTATAATAGATGTATATAATATCATATAATTCAAGATAATCAATACATTATATCAATTTAGTATACAAATTATTATATCAAATTTAACAACAACGTTATTGTTATATTTAAAAAACATATATTTGTAAAGACTTCAACTATGTGGGTGTTTTTGCGCAACGCACGAACATTCGCCTAGTTCCATATGTAAGAGAGTAAAACCACTTTGATGGATCAAGCCTCCAATTAATGATAAACATGACAATAAAAAGAGACTTTTATGTCTAGTAAATGCAAACTTTATAAACCATCCATCACTTTTTTTACAAAGATAATACTAAGAGATATATGCATGACGAAGCATGATAATGTTTACTATAACATTGCAATGCTTCATGCACTAATTGACTCTTATACCCAAATTGCCCCTATTAACCATAATAAACAGTTTCAATTTATTGCTGATGTGTTTTACTTATGAAGTTATGGAGCTTTGGCTGATTTTGCTTTTGAAATTCAAGCTTATATTGGTGATGTAATTGAATGTATGAGGTTCTGACAACATAGGGAATAGGAGGCTGTTGTAATCGTAAGTAAAAGGTTGTGATATAAAAGAAACCAGACTGCAATTATAATTAACTTCAAGGGAATCTATTGTATTGTATTTGAATTTAGAACTAAGGGCAATATTGTCTATTTAAAATGTTTTTTTTAATTATAATGATTTAAGATTATGAAAAAGAATTTTAAATCAATAAAAATTATCAAAAAAATAGATTTGGATATATATATATATATATATATATATATATATATATATATATATATATATATATATATATATATATATATATATATATATATATATTACAAAATATTAAAAAAGGCAAATATCATATTTAGAGTTTAGGCCGTACAAATACAATATTTGGAAGTAACATATGTATTTTTATTAAAGAATTGATTTAAATCATGTTATCATTAACAAAATTAGTTTTAGAATCATGACAAATGTTTTGTTAGGTTTGTATATCTAGCACGAAACAAACTCAAGATTACTAGTCTAATTAATGTTTTTGATAGGCTTGATCTTTTTCAAAAGTAGGGATGACAACTTATGTTAGGTTTGGATTTACGTGGAATATGGAAAAATATAGACCTAACACATACGAAATAGTATTAACTAATCAATATCAAAATGTCGGATAAATCATAGACACACTATCATATGGTTAAGGAATTGTAAGATAAGTAAATTTGATGGTGGTGGACTTAGGAATTTACAGAAGTAGTGGTATCATTTTTTTACTAATCATATACTAGTAGTTGCACATTTATTATTATTATTATTATTTGCATCTTAATATATCCTAACTTCTTTTTTTTACACTTATAAGTTGAATTCGAGTAGTGGCCTAGTACCCTGGGTAATTTTCTGGATCCCGTCACTTAAACTTTACATTAGGTATATATTTAGTCATTGAAAGTTTTTGTAATAATTTACCGCTAAGTTCCCCCTACGATGCTAAAAAATAATATTATAATCGAATATTATAGATTTAATCGGTTATTGGCGACTATATCAATCCCACTTTATTGTGTTTGGCTATTCGTATTATCTTTTTATTTCAAGAACAAAAACAAAAAACATTTTTTTGGAATCTCAAGAACTGATCTACGAGTTTTGATTACGTCTGTTTTTATGTTTTTACTGCTTGAGTTCTAAAAAAAATAACTTTTTTAAAACTCACATCAGATTAATTTTTCATCTCATTCACCTCAAGATCTCATGTTTTGAACCCAAGAATTCGTTTCTAAGATGTTTAATATGCATTTGTCTCAACAAAAATTAATTGATCTTGTCAAATCTCGGTTTTCCTCAAGAAAATTAATCGATCTTCAAGACCTTTTGTTTAATTCAAACAACCATATGCGGCGAGGTGGCCTCGTTTCCAAAAATCATGTGGTTTTTTTTGTTCAAACCATATGTGTGATTGGGTTTTAGAGAATGAAGAAGTAGTCATACATACGAAAATGGGATTGGTTTTATAGAGTGAAAGTGGATTTTTTTTTTTTTTTTTTTTTTTTTTTTTTTTTTTTTTTTTTTTTGGCTGAAAGTTTAATGTTGCACATAGAAGATGACCAATGACTCTCTAGATATGTCAAAGTTGTTGGAAACTGGTTAAACCTCGTGTGCATTGCACAAACTCCAAGCCCTCATATGGCCAGGAGACTTACAATCAGACATCGTTAATATGGAGAATGAGATAGCGTCAAGTGCAAGGGACCAAACATGATAGTTTAGTTTCAAATATGGACCAACAATGCAACATTTCAGATAGTTGGACAACAATGATGTAAAAACACAAATGTTTGGGAACAAACATGTAATTTACATTTTAAAAGATCCAAAATAAAATGCATCGCTCTCACAATTGTCAAAGTGAGTTAATGAACGCAATTAATTAAAAGAGTCAAACGTAATAAATTCGACAATCCAAAAAAAACAATATTATACGACATGCACGTCAAAATAGAACCCCCACAAAAAAAAAAAAAAAAAAAAAAAAAAAACGATTCGTTGTTCACGGGTTCACTGATTAGTTATAATAAAAAGTTAAAAACAATGGTTGTCACCTTTGATCGGTTTCTTCAAAACTCAAAAGTGGCATTAGTGGATGACTAAGGTTAGAGCATGGATGCAATACTTGTAAAGTTTTAAGGTTAACCATTTAGTATATTTATTTTATTGTTTTTGTATTTTATTATTTGATAATTTAGAATATAAAACTTCAACGAGCCAAATAAATTGAAAAAATCATTCCAATCATAAAAACATAAACAGGTAAACCATGTCGACAAATTTATGACCCAAACCCAAAATCCAAAACGGTTTAGTTGGTGTGATATAAAACAACTAAGTGATAGATTCGATTATGAAATCAAATGTAGGGATGAGCATAGACGGGTACCCGCATCATTTGGCGAGAACCGGAACCGGCGGTTCCTAGAAAGTTAGAACCGGAACCGGAACCGCTTTAAGCGGTTCTTAAATTTTTGGAACCAGTGCCGGAACCGACGGTTCCGATTCCAGGAGCGGGTAACCCGATTACATTAACTTTGTTAGTTTTTATCGATAAAACCGCAACTTAGTTCGATCTAAATTGAATCAATTCGGCCAAAATCGGAGTTGAATTCAAATTTGAAGGCAAGGTGGAAGTCATTAATTCACGGGGGGGCTAAATGACGACTAATACAGAAAGCAAGGGCGAAAATGTCAAGGACCAGAAGAATCGCGGGGCCCAGATCCTAATAATCTTCGCTCATCTCTGATTGTACCCCCGTGGACTCGTAATCTTTTTCTCTCTCCGACCCATATCTCGCGCTCCTCTGTTTCTCTCTCATCTCTCATCTCATCGAGACTTGGTAAACTCAGAAATATCGAAGAAACTTCCTCTTCAACCCAACCCCATATCGCATTTTAATTTATTTTATTGCAAAACGAAGCCCCCAGAAATCTATCAACGTATCTGTTGGTTGTATGGTTCTTGTGCATCATCGCAGACTTCACACCTTGTTCAACATCTGTTCTTGTACGACTTTTTCTGCTCTATCGATTTTTATAATTAATCCACTTCTGTGTTTGATTGATGTCATCTTTCTTGTTTGTTTCTGTTTCCTACTCTTTCTCACTTAAATTTGTTTGAGATGTCTGAATTTGACTTGGGTGTACTGGGTATTGTTGATTTGGGGGTAATTTTATTACTTTCTGTTTCTTGACCTTCTAAATGGAATTAAAATGTTTATCTTAATTTGGATTGAATTGCAAATAAGGTTAAGATCACACTTGAAACTTATGTACTGGCGTGTCTAAGTTGTTTCTTAAGTTATGTAGAGTAGATTTGACTTTCTTAGATCACGGACTTATTAAGTTAGTAATAATAGAAAAAAAATCAATGCTTTCAGGGAGATTCTCATTCCGTAACCCCTTTACTCTGCCACTGTAAAAGAAACTTGTAATTTCTTAGATCATCATCCTGTTTTTCAACTTATCTTTATCATTTGATTTGAACTGCTAATTGGTTGAAGATCAATCTCTTTTAGTTTGAAGTACAGTTTATTTAAATCGCTTCCTTTAGGGCAAGTTTGATTTATGGGTAGAAAAGAGAATTCCGCTATACATATGTTAGATTCATCAATGTTTTCCGTTTCTTATATACATAAAAATAATTGCGATCTGAAATGGATTTTATATTCATCTCCAGTGGTTCACCTTCAGCATTCTGAATCAATTTAAAGAAGCTCTTTTATTTATTTATTTATGGAGTTGAAGATGTCCCCTTATTTAATGAGAGTTTAAAGGTCAATGCTGCATTTTTGAACTCCTTCAGGCATAACCTATAGCAATGAATCCTCGACCTGAGAAGTTTGTGAGGTTTGTAGTGTAGAAGAATACATAAGACTGTTTTTGACTTGTAACGCATCCTTTGAATTTTTTTTTTTTTTTGTTGTTATGGTAGTGCATAAATTTGATATATATATATATGATGACGTGACCAGGTTTCAGTATTTGAGATCAGAAAATAGCAGCAGTGGAGGTTCTTCACGGAGATTGAAAACAGCATTGGGTTCAGTTTCTCAGATGTTCCGGAAAGGTCTAGAACATGGTTCGGGAGGGATTAAAAGCCTGAAACGATCAATGGAATCCCATTCCTTCAACAGAATGATGAGCAGAGGCCTTGGTTCTTGGAAGAATACACTTAACCCTCAAGGGAAATTCCTTCAGAAGTGGAACAAAATATTTGTCTTGTCATGTGTGATTGCTGTATCTGTAGATCCATTATTCTTTTATATTCCCATAGTTATAGATGACAAGAAGTGCCTTGATCTGGACAAGAAGTTGCAGATCACAGCCAGTGTGCTGCGGTCCTTCACTGACATCTTCTACATCGTTCATATCATCTTTCAGTTTCGTACTGGTTTTATAGCTCCTTCCTCACGGGTATTTGGTAGGGGTGTTCTTGTTGAAAATTCTTGGGAGATTGCAAAGAGATACATGTCTTCTTACTTTCTGGTTGACATTCTTGCGGTTCTTCCGTTGCCACAGGTGAGATTGAGGATCAAAAATATTATCTGATTGTGAATGGCCTGAACCTGATATGAAGTTTTTTTTTTTTTTTTTTTTTTTTTTTTTGTTATATCTATCTATCTCAGATTGTGATTTGGTTGGTTATACCGAAGATGCATGGGTCAAGATCTTTGAACACAAAAAACATGTTGAAGTTTGTTGTTGTGTTCCAGTATATCCCCAGGATGCTTCGAATCTATCCTCTTTATAAAGAGGTCACAAGAACTTCTGGCATACTTACTGAAACCGCATGGGCTGGAGCTGCTTTCAATCTCTTTCTTTACATGCTCGCTAGTCATGTAAGAGGTGGCAATAAATAAATATAAAATTACCTTCCTACCCCTGATTTCAATCACCTGATCCCCCCCTTCCTTTTTTAAAAAAAAAAATCTAAACGTTACATATACACCGTTTTGAGTGTTTGATGATGTTTAAAATGGTTTTAGGTATTCGGGGCATTTTGGTATTTGTTTTCTGTTGAACGTGAAACAACCTGCTGGGAAGATGCGTGTAAAAATACAAACGGGACAAACATAACGAATTGTTCGCGTTCTTGGTTTTCTTGTGGTAATCAATCACATCCTGTTGAGTATTTGAATTCAAGCTGCCCCATAATAGAAATGGAAAACCCTCCTTATGATTTTGGAATCTTTCTTCCTGCCCTTCAATCTGGTGTTGTCAACTCACTTGATTTTCCACAGAAGTTCTTTTACTGTTTCTGGTGGGGTCTGCAAAATCTTAGGTATCTCAAAACAATTTCTTTGTATGTTTATTATTCCCCACGCACATCACGGTATGTGATACTTTTTTTACTTGCAGTTCTCTCGGTCAAAACCTTCAAACAAGCACCTTTGTGTGGGAAATTTGCTTTGCGGTGTTCATTTCTATATCTGGTTTGGTTTTATTCTCGTTTCTCATCGGAAACATGCAGGTGGGTAACTCATATTTTATATATATATATATATATATATATATATATATATATATATATATATATATATATATATATATATATATATATATATATATATATATATATATATGTTACTTAAGTTTTGTATAATTTATAAGATGTAATGGTGTGAGTAGCCCACCTTTTTATTGTATTACAGACATACCTGCAATCGACAACAATACGATTGGAGGAGATGAGGGTGAAAAGACGAGATGCAGAGCAATGGATGTCCCATCGGTTGCTTCCGGAACCTCTCAAGGAACGAATCAGAAGGTACGAACAATATAAATGGCAGGAAACGAGAGGCGTTGATGAAGATAATTTGATCCGGAACCTTCCTAAGGACCTTAGAAGGGATATAAAGCGCCATCTTTGTTTGAAACTGCTAAAAAGGGTGAGTTTCTTGTTCTTTTTTTATAAAAAAAAAAAATCAAATCGTATCTTATCGATAAATAATAGTGGTTTGGTCTTTCAGGTGCCGATGTTTGAGAAAATGGATGATCAGTTGATGGATGCGATGTGTGACCGTTTGAAACCGGTGTTGTATACGGAAGATAGTTATATAGTGAGGGAAGGGGACCCGGTTGATGAGATGCTGTTTGTAATGCGTGGGAAGTTATTGACAGTTACAACAAACGGTGGTAGGACCGGATTCTTCAACTCTGATTATCTAAGAGCGGGTGATTTTTGTGGTGAGGAGCTGCTGACATGGGCCTTGGATCCCCATACATCATCAAACCTCCCCATCTCCACGAGAACAGTCCAAGCACTTGAAGAAGTGGAGGCCTTTGCTCTCATGGCAGATGACCTCAAATTTGTAGCTTCTCAGTTCAGGAGACTTCACAGTAAGCAGCTACGCCACACTTTCAGATTCTACTCCCAGCAATGGCGGACGTGGGCCGCTTGTTTCATACAGGCGGCATGGCGGCGGCGTTGCAGGAAGAAACTGGAAGATTCCCTCCGGGAAGAAGAGGATAGGCTGCAAAACGCCTTGACTGGAGGTGGTGGGAGTGGGAGTTCCCCCAGTTTGGGTGCTACAATCTATGCATCAAGATTTGCAGCCAATGCCCTTCGTGCTTTGAGGCGGAATGGTGCAAGGAAAGCAAGGATTCCTGACAAGTTGCCTCCATTGATGCTTCAGAAGCCTGCAGAGCCTGATTTCACTTCCGAAGATAAATGATATATGTTTGTTACTCATGTGCTTTTTTTTTTATTTTTTAAATTTATTATAGCCTTTACCTTTTTTAGGGCTTGTTTATAGTGTATGTTGTACAATGACAACTTCTTAATAGCTATTCCGATTGTTGTAAAAGATAAAAAGAAAAGAATTAGTTAAATGATTCTTTATTATAGCCGTACCTACAACTGCATAGTTTTAACAAAATGCAATCAAATCTCTCTACCATCTTCCTTCTATTCTATGTTAGACTAGATGATAGGCTTTGTACATATTTTTATGGAGTTTTAAATATTTAATTTTGCAGTACAAACTATGTATAAAAATACATTATCAACTACCTATAAGTCTTTATATTCAAATTTAATAAAGAAAACTATATAGTGAAAGATTAAAATTGTTCATTAAAAATTCAATAAACTTCTTCTCATAACACATCAAAAAGAACCATGCAAGTATATATATAGGTGTCAAAGAAAGTTATGAGACCTACTATAGATCTAATATAAACAATACATTCGAAATACATAGATGTTGGAGATAAATTATGAAATAAGCAATAATATGAGCTCAAAAGCAATGGGAAGAAGCTAACAATGAAAAAAATTGTGTTTTTTAATCAAAATGAAGTCATTTTTGATGGTTCTATACCTAATATTACATACATGATAGCCACATATTCACTTTTCCATATATATATATATATATATATATATATATATATATATATATATATATGGGTAACGACCAACAAGGTGCAATGTGTAATTTTATGGATTAGCACAAACTCCACGTTTTTCTTAAAGTAACTAAGATTTGGGAATTTATAAAACTGTTTAGTTACTTCGTATTTCATTGTACTTATAATACAAAGTTGTGTTCTATCCTACCCGTTCGGCTAACGACCCTCCACTGGTCAAGCGTGCGGTGGGTAAGAGTGGATACTCAATGACGATCATTTTACAGGTTGTTTCCTTAAACACTCCTTATAGACCAACTTCGTGAATGAGGCCTACTAACAGTAAAACTGATTCTTTACTTATACATAGTATAAGGGTGTATTTTATACTTTTGAAACACTAGTGGTTTAATCTATTAACGAATTATACTTTTAATTTAATTAACCTTTAAACCATGTTATTATGGATTTATTCATTCTCTATTTTAATTAAACTTTTAATTAATTTAATAAAATCCATAATGGTGTAATTTGAACTATTCAAAATACTAGGGTTCCATAATTTAATATTTCAAAATTTATACATTTTAATTAAATTTTAAATTCAAAAACTTGAGGACGAATTTTGAAACCTTTCAAAATATTAGCATTTAACTATTTAAATTTCAAAAACTAAAACTTTTAAGTTCAAATTTAAACAATAAAATCTAAAGGGTGTAAATTGAAACTTTTCAAACTTACTAGATCAAATATTTGAATCATAATAATCATATATTATCCCTATTTAACCAAATCCACCAATTTTCAAAAGGATAAACATATCAATCATTATATATATATATATATATATATATATATATATATATATATATATATATATATATATATATATATATATATATATATATATATATATAGGTTCAGGTTCATTTGAGACCATTCTAATTTTGTGAGACCGTGAGACCAAATCTAAAAATAATTTTAAAATGCAAAATAAATGGAAAAATCCAAAAATTCTTTTTTTAAATATTATTTTCGGAACTTGAATTAACTAAAAAAAATAAATAATAAATAAATAAAAATCCCATTTTTTAAAAAAAAAATACGTGAAATATGCTAAATAGAATATTACACTGACATATTCTAAAAAATAATTTTAAAATGCAAAATAAACGGAAAAATCTAAAAATTCTTTTTTTAAATATTATTTTCGGAACTTGAGTTAACTAAAAAAAAAATCCTATTTTTTTTGAAAAATACGTGAAATATTCTAAATAGAATATTACACTGTACATATTCTAAAAATAATTTTAAAATGCAAAATAAATGGAAAAATCAAAAAAATTCTTTTTTTAAATATTATTTTCAGAACTTGAGTTAACTAAAAAAATTAAAAAAAAAAAAAAATACGTCTCACGGTCTCACAAAATTAGGCCGTATATATATATATATATATATATATATATATATATATATATATATATATATATAAATAGGGAAAAGTGAATATACCCTTAAGGGTATATAAGCTTAGGTACCCAAACGTACTATAATACGTCGTTTTGTTTAATATATTTATTATAATGTGTGTAAACTTCAACTCTTAACTTGATTAACTTTCAAGATTTTCAAAATTTCACTAATATCTTTCTCTTATATCACATCTTTTTGCAGAACACTTATTAGGCTATATATATTGTAGTTGAAAATGAAAATTACGTAAGAGGAAGATTTATGTGAAATTTATAATAATGTTGGAAGTAAATCAAGTTTGAAGTTAAATTATAAGAATATTGAACAATTAGAATGTATTATATGATACAAAACGACGTAGTATGATGAGTTTGGGTACCTAAGCTTATATACCCTTAAGGGTATATTTACTTTTCCTATATATATATATATATATATATATATATATATATATATATATATATATATATATATATATATATATATATATGTATATATATGGGCTAAAAAGTGGGCTTTCCTCATGGGCTAAAAAACCTAAAAAAAAACCCAACAAATTCATGCATCTACTATAATAAATGAATGTTTTTTTGTCATATGTCCTCTTCTCCTTCATTTGGACACATGATAATTTCTAACATTTATAAATTTTTTATTTCCACTTGTCATTTTATTATATTTTTCATTTTATTAAATTAAAATTTCACATTTAATATGTAAGGTAATATATATAAGATATTTATTAGAAATGATTTATATATGTAATGTATCTAATAAATTAAATGTTCTTTAATTTTAATAATTCAAAAGATTCCTTATTTTTCTTATAAATTCAAACTTTTCAAATTGTAAAAATTTTATATTTAGTTTTTTTTTTAAATAAACCAATGTAATATATGGATCTCATAGCTAATTATATAATACAAATTCTTAAAAAAAATCATGAACGTTAATACAAATTGTTTGAGAAAAATAGTAGGGGTGAGCAAAAACCGATCCGACTAAAGAAAAATCGACAAAATCGCAATAAACCGCAACCGAAAAACAGAAACCGATTTAAAAACCAATGGTGCGGATTTAATTTTTGCAAAAACCGAAGGTCAACGGTGCGGTGTGGTTTCTATCCTAAAAACCGGTCCATCAAAACTGAACCGCACCGCAAGCGTGTATAGTAATAAATCAATCAATGTATATTATATACATTCTATTTAAAATAGTTATAAACGATAATATATTTATTATATGTTTATTTTGTGTTTGTATAAAACTATATGGGGTGCAAAAGAAATGTTCTATTGTTAGTCAAACGTACTAATCGATTACATGTAATAAGCTTATAACAAATTAAGTCAAAATCAACCAACCTTCAATCATTAATTAGTTTGTGAGAGTGGTCACAAGTTGTATTTTAAGCGACTTACAATTTTTAATTATGTAATTTTGTTTTGAGCTGAAAATGAATGTATTAAAAAAAACAACACAATACAAGCTTATATGCACATGGTTTTTAGTTCTTACAGTTTTAAAAAACCACACAAAAAAACATAAAAAAACTGCACCAAATTCTTAACACGGTTTAAAAACCGAAACCGCACCGATACAAACCGAAACTGCATTTAAAAATCAAAAAACCGAACCATTGCAAAACCGCACCCAACGGTTTTAAGAATGCGAAAACCGCACCATGCGGTTTGCGGTTCGGTTTGATATGAAAACAGCATCAAACCGCACCATGCTCACCCCTAAAAAATAGTGGAAATGAAATTAGGGTCGATTGTCGATATTATGAAAAGATTGGCAATAATTAAGGGTCCAGCTGTCTGAATCTGGCTCGTGTTGGCCACACTCTTCTTTCTTCTCGCTTCCTCTCTCCCACAGATTCTCCATCTCTAACCACCAATATTCCTTGCCGTCAGCCCGTCACCAAGATTCAAAAAGGTAAAAAAATAAAAAACTTTCAAATAATATATAAATATATTTATATTGTTCGATTCTTTCCTACGTCATGTGTATCGCCTTGATCATCCTGTTACACGGCATGTATTGATTTGAAAATGAACACTTGTTTGTTGGTTAGCATTCATGACACCATGGGCTTGATTTAGTTAGGTCAAATTGGTCGTTTTATTTATCATCTGTGGATATCAGGGGTTGGTTTTAGTTTGGCTTTTGTTTTTAGTTTGTGATTGTGTTCGTTTATAGTTGATCTTTTCCCCCCAATTTCACAGATTAAATTTATATTATGTAACCTGCTTGTATGAAGCTATCCTTTTGACGATTATAGGACATTTTGAATATGCAAAGATCCAAAGACTTCGGCCTTTCTTACTTAAAACTTCAACTATCATGAAAAAAAAAAAAAAACAACTTTTAGCTGTTACATGAATACCCGTGTCTGTGTAGAGATAATCTATGTTAGTTTGCATTGGTTTTACATGTAGACTGAAATAGAGAACATAAGCGTAGTAATTATAAATCATACAAGGACCTTCTTAGAATGAGGTGTGCAGCATTTTTAATTTGGAATGATAGCCTCATTTACTGTCTTGGTGATATTATCAGAGGGTGTTTGGGATTTATTTTGAACTTGAAAAGGACTTTTAGGCAGAATGACTTTATTGACTCATGGTGGTGAGGAAAGGAGTTTGTGTTTGAATTAGCTTTTTTTGGTGGAAAAATAGAGTAAGTTGTTTTTTAAAAGTGTTTGGATACTCATCTTTTTGCTGAAACATTATCTTATAGATGATGTTTGGTGTGGCTTCACTTAGCTCAGTCACCAATCATGCCTCAAATTATGTAAGTAGCAAGTCAAGCTTAATGATTACTTCAAACGTTATCTTAGAATTCTCCAATTAACACACCTTCTTTATTGGGCCAATTTTTTCAGGGCCCTTACACAGCTGAAGCATTGGTGTTGGCATCCTCAAACTTACATGAAAAACCTCTGCACTTGTCATGTGGGCTATTAGTTTCTAAGGATAAATTCATCCAGCCTCCAAGGAGACGTAAAGGGTCTTATATCGTCTCTGCTACTAGAAATGGAAATGATGAACCTGAAAGCAGTGTGGGAGCTTATGCTGCTGATGATCAATCACTCATCATTTCAGAGAGTAGTAGGAACTCTACTGAAAATGATTCAGAGAAGGAAATTATTGCTTCTTCAGTAGACTTGGATGACAATCACTTGCAGCATGCTCAAAATCAAATCTTGGGAAATCAGGGAAATCTTCTGGATAAATTAAAGGCTGTTCACATGCATGCTTTAGCAATGGAACAGTGGAATGCTTCCCGACTAAAACTATGTCATGGGTATCTTTATTTATTTTGCTTTTTTATATTGTGATTTATAGGTCATTGTTGATTATCTAGTAAAGTCCATCTTTTGGGTACATGAAATCAGGAATTGGAAAATATAATCTGCACCTAAGACTAGTAACACTAACACTAACATCACTTTCCTTGCAGACGACATGCTGTTAGTGCTGCAAACCTGATACATTATTTGGCTCTTAAAAGCCTTGATGTCGACCAACTAAAAGATGAGCTGTCTTCTGTAGGCCTCCTGAACTTGGAAACAATCAATCCGTATGTGATTGCAGGCCTCTCCACAGGAATCCAGCTGTTGGAAAATCTAAAATCCAACCAATTGACAGCAAGTATGATGAGAAAAAGGGTAAATTCTAACCGGGATTTGCTTATCGGTCCAGTTGAAGACAAAAGAAGTCATATCATGGTGACAGTTGGTGAAGAAGCCATAACCAATGAAACGTTTATCAATGATATTCTCAAGGCAGGGACCACAGTCGTCCGTATCAACTGTGCCCATGGTGATCCAAGTGTCTGGAGTGAGACAATCAGAAAAGTGAAAATAAACTCTCAGATGCTTGAGAAACCATGTAGGATTCTCATGGATCTGGCTGGACCAAAGCTGCGAACAGGTAGAATGAAATCCGGTCCATGTGTCATCAAAATATCTCCAAAGAAGAACGCCTCTGGAAATCTGATCAATGCTGCTCAGGTTTGGGTGGCACAAAAAGGCGCTGGCTCCCCACCTGCTCATGTGTCTCCAGATGTGGTCCTGTATGTGGACGGACAACAGTTTCTTGAAAAGCTACAAGTTGGCGATACTCTTAGATTCCGTGATGCTAGAGGCAAACAAAGGTCGCTCAAGATTTCAAATAAATTCCCTGTTTTTAGTGGTGTTGGATTCATGGCTGATTGTACAAACACTGCTTATGTCGAGAATGGAACAAAACTGTATATAAAATTAAAAGGGAACAAGAAAAGGTCGTTGTTTGGATCTGTGGTGGATGTCCCTCCTACAGAGACATTTGTTAGATTGAGAGTTGGAGACCTGCTGGTCATATCACGAGATAGCTCAGAAGATTTTGAACAAACAAAGTTGACTTCTTCCATGGTTGGTAGTGGGAGTCCTAGAGTGACTTGTTCCTCTGGGTATCTGTTTGACTCGGTCAAACCTGGAGAGCCGATTGCTTTTGATGATGGGAAAATATGGGGAGTGATCAAAGGGACGAGTATTTCAGAAATAGTTGTTTCCATCACCCGTGCTGGTCCACGGGGCACCAAACTTGGCCCAGAGAAATCCATCAACATCCCCGAGAGTAAAATTCAGTATGAAGGTTTGACTTCCAAAGATATTATTGATCTTGACTTTGTTGGCGCCCATGCTGACATTGTTGGGATTTCATTTGTTCGGGATGTTGATGATGTTATTCTGGTTGGGCAAGAACTAAAGAAAAGGAAACTCGACAGATTGGGAATTGTTTTAAAGATTGAAACCAAAGATGGGCTTAAGAACTTGCCTCTCTTGCTTTTAGAGGCAATGAAGCTATCAAATCCTTTGGGGGTTATGATTGCTAGAGGAGATCTTGCAGTTGAGTGTGGGTGGGAGATGATGGGGGATATTCAGGAGGAAATCCTATCGATATGCAGCGCAGCACATGTTCCTGTTATTTGGGCGACACAGGTACTTGAGTCGCTCGTAAAGACCGGTGTGCCTACTAGAGCCGAAATAACTGATGTGGCGTGTGGCGCAAGGTTAGGTTTTGTGTGTTTATTTTTATTCAAGGCCAATTATTTCTTTCTTCTGATGTATTCAGCCATGTTGTGTTGTCATTTATTATACAGGGCTAGTTGTATAATGTTGAACAAAGGGAAGCATATTCTGGAAGCTATTGCGACTTTAGATACCATTTTAAAAGGCAGTTGTGCCAAGGTAAAGCCAGATGTCAGACCTCTCGTATTACCCAACCTCATCTCTTAAATCTTCTTTACTTGTATTGTAAATGTATTTTTCCAGAAAAATGTCATGTCATCTGCATGCTTGCTTGATTTTGATAGCCAAAAAAGCTGTATTAGCTTATGTTGGATTCACTCCATTGATGCAACTTCATGCTTCACTTGATGTTCAAAGTATATATGTTTAATGGTTTAAAGTTGGAGTTGCACAAATGTTGAAGAATCATTTGACTGGATTTTGATCTTTTAAAGAAATTCAAATAACTAGTAACCAGTTCTCCTTGCACCCTATAACCCCAAAGCATGAAGTGTGTTAATTGGAAATCTTAATGCGTAGATGGTGGTTAATGTAGTTGATGTAATGTGTAGTTAATTTATGTACTACATTATAATATATTTATGTTCAACATTTGATAAATGCTGATCAAAATAAAAACGCCCACATCTAAAAATCCACTTTCTTGGAAACATAACAACCGAGTTCACTTTTATGACGCACAAACAATTTCTTAGAAGCACAAAACAAAGATTGATGACCATGTACAGAGGACAAATGACAAACCCTCCCATGAATACCATTATTTTCACCCAATATCAACATGCATATCCACTAACGTATATACCTACACCATACTCATAATTTGGTTTGCACCCACACCACAATTTCAAGCCCACACGAGACTAACAACCCTCAAAGACAGCTAACTTCCCTCTTCACAAATGAAGGCAAGGCAAAGGCAGCTTGATGCATCTGTTTAAAAAAAAAAAAAAAATCAAGTAACATATCATCAATCATTACACTCACTAAACTGTGTATAGCAATAGCAGGTTAATTAGGAACCTGAGAGTTGTAAAATCTTAGTTCTCTCCAGTGCTCCAGTGCTCCCTCTACCTTCTCAATGGGGTTTACAGGAATCTTAAAATCTACAGGCGGTCCATCCGTTGAGCACAATATGAATCCAATAACACCACTGAAATATCAACAATCAATCAGTTTTTTTTGTTCTTTCTAGAATTATTGTTAACAGCAGCAGCAATGGTTTAATGAATCAATGAGACACCTGGGATACGTAGGTACAGTTGCCCATGCATAATGAACAGAACCCTTGAATATATCGCGACATGCGGTGACCATGTCCTGGATAAGATGAGTGTGAAGCCACATACTCTCTGCCATGTTACAAAGTACCCCTCCAGGTCTTAATGCTTTTGCTATCGACTCAAAAAAAGGCCTTTCCACTAGCTCTTGAGCAGGACCTACATACGTTATGTTACATCACATGCATCACTATACATGTATGAATATTCATGATCATAAGCGGAAAAAAAAAAAAAAAAAAAAAAAAAAAAAACATACCCACAGGATCAGATGAATCAACAATAATGGCATCATACTTTCCTTCAGGCGTGTTCCGGATAAACTCAACAGCTGTCCAAATTCCACAAGATCAAATCTCAAACTTAAAGATAAATAATAAAATAATAAAAACATTACCATCAGCGACATGGAGATGAACACGAGGATCTTCAAAACCAACAGCTAACTCGGGAAAATACTTCTTACTTACCTACAAATAACAAACAAGGAATTACATATAACAAAACAAAGGTTACTTAGAGTTAATAAATTTTATCTATTTAGTTTCACCACATACGTACATCTATAACCATCTTATCTATTTCACATATATCGATTAAATCCACAGAGCTGTGGCGAGCAATTTCCCTTAGAACTCCACCATCCCCACCACCCACAACCAGAACCTGCATACAAACACACCATCCAACAATATTAATAAGCATGGAAATAATTACAGAGATATCAAACTTTATCTTTGATGCTAAAGTTACCTTTTTTGGTGATTCAATGGAACAAAGGGGAAGATGGGCAATCATTTCCTGATATGCACATTCATCTTTCTCAGTCAGCTGAAGAATGCCATCAAGAACAAGAACTTTCCCATATGCTGCAGACTGCACATCAATAATTTAACAATTTCAGCATTATATAATATTAACATGTGATTCTCTAGTTTTAGTACTAGATCCATGTTGACATGTGATACCTCAAAAACTACAACCTCCTGGTACTCTGATTTTTCCTTGAACAAAATCTTTTCTACTTCCAAGGAATGCGCTTCTCCTGATATTTATTTTTCACAAAAGAAAACTCAGGTTGTATATTCAACATATATGAACCCTAGCTTAAATTACCTGGCCACATAGGGTTGTTAAAGTACATGCTTTTGCCACCTTTATCTGCAGCAATTAACAAGATAATGATGATCATCTCAAACAGTAACCACATGATTCATGATTCTGATTATTCAAATGATTACCAGAGAACCATCCAGAAACAACTGTTGCATGACAATTGGCTTCAAGCTCTGAATCAACAGGGGAAGCTCTTGCTTTCAGGCAACAAGATGGTTCATTCACCCTCCCATCCAAACTTTTCTGGACTTCCAAGTCTCTCCCTGCGTCTCCCTCCATAGATTCTCTTTTCCTTCTCCAGTTTCAGCCTCTAACACCAAAATATGGACCTTACACTTTAAGTTGCTACTGGTACGATAACATGAACATGAAACAATAGAAATCAACAGCTTTTATAATAGGATAGATATAGAATACAAGAAAGGCTAAAAAAGGTTAGACTAAATGGGGGGAAATCTTGCAAAGACACATGGACATCAAATTCAGCAGTCACAATATTCTGTTTTGAAATTTTTTTTAGGATAGAAACCATCAGTTCTATTCCCCTTTCCCTTCTTTTGTGACATTCTAAAGTAAAAGCAATCATCTACTTTACCAAGAACATTTCACAAAGTGGATTCTAATTTGCCCTGTAAACAGATCAAGCAACATAATGTGATTAAATCAATCTATAAGTGGAAGACGTGGACATTTACCTAAAACAGCGTAACATATAAGCTGAAGATCAATATTCTTGGCAACAGGAAGAAAAATATAATAGCAATCCAGATAATATAAAAGAATTAATAAAAAAAGGAAAAGGTACATGTGAAAATACTAACTTTTGTTTGGAACTGCCAAAGTACAACTAATTTTCGAATTTCAATAAAAAAAAAAGTTCAAAAAGTAATTTCTTAACAAGCTTACAAGGGCCTAGAGAACGTGACTGGAACAATATATAAGCTAGGGATTGAAAACTTTTGGGCGGCAACACGAGGGGATTTACAGAAATTCTAATTATAGCCACAAAAAGTTTAAACCCAGAAACTTTCTCATCTACCGAAATATATAAACATGGATATAAGCAAAATAATCGATTATATAAGAGATGAAAGGTCCAAGTCAGGGAAATTGAAACATAATGTCAGTAGTTTGTTGATTGTGTAAATGTGGTCAACCGAAACGTACTCTCAGGCAACACAGTTACACAGAAGAGATTCAAAAACATACACACACAGAGATACAGTGGTAATCTCTCCCTCGATGTG
Organism: Lactuca saligna; assembly: GCF_052625555.1. Lineage (NCBI taxonomy): Eukaryota > Viridiplantae > Streptophyta > Magnoliopsida > Asterales > Asteraceae > Lactuca > Lactuca saligna. The sequence goes on from NC_136418.1 coordinate 191,494,266, forward strand.
GTCGCAGCTTTTGGGGATTGCGCTTTGAGTCGATGAAATGGAGTGAGGTGGGTGCACAGATACATTAATGCTAAATGACGAATTGGGAAAGGTTTCAGCCCTTGCCAAAACAGAATATGGTTGGTCTATTATATTCACATTGCCACGTTCACGTTTTTTTCACCGGTATTTTGTAAATAAATCCCATAATTTTAAGAGCCCATTACACAAAAATCCCATAAGCTTTCCAGTAATTTTTATTGTAGTTCGCTTTTTCTTTATTGCGATTTTCAATTTTGATTTTTTTGAAACGATAAACTAATCTCGTTACTAGTTATCAATGTGTCGGCTGGATCTTGACAGTCGACCGGGTCTAGGGTTAAAGGAGTAATCGGTCTAGGTGGAGACTAAATGAAAATTAATCGGAAACCTGAATTATTAATAAAACATAATATATTCTAAGAAAATAAATAAGTATTTGAACATTTCAAAATTTGAAATTTTAAAAATATGAAATATTTTGTATAATATTGAAAATTTTGAATGCTTGAAAAATTAAAATTTTGAAATTTTGGTGTAATATTCAAAATTTTAAATATTTGATTTTTTTTTTTTTAATTTTTTCTGCCTACGAATGCCAAGGAGCATCAAGGACCACCAAGCTCGAGTTTGACCGATATTGACCAATTTCTATCAAGCATCCCTAATCGTAATCGGTTGTAAACCGCCAAATGATTAATCTCTGATTGATTAATTGGCTGCTAATGCCAATTTCTACAACACTGCTATTTATATCTTAAATGAGACTTGAACTTGTGACTTTTCAATGGAACTGATCACTCTCTACCGGTAGACAATAACATTTTGGTTAGTTTTGATCACTGACTAACAAGGTAAATATTTCATCTATTTCCCAATAAAACGGATCAAAGTTTCAATTAAATTATAATTAATAATAAAGGATACAACTTGAAAACTATAGATGTTTTTTGATGTGCAACATCATCTTCACATATGAAACAAGAGAAATTTAATAATAATAATAATAATAATAATAATAATACACATTGGTGCATTTGCTTTGCTTGGGTTAATTTTTTAATCGATTGGAAATATGATATCTACAATATGAAGAAACTTGTAGTCATCTCTCTAGGTTCAACTTTTGAGGTTTTATCTTAAACCAACTTAATTTTGGGAACTAAAGATTAAGAATCGATTCAGCTGAACAAATAATCAAATGTTTTTATAGAATTTAGGGTTAAGAAACGATTTAAATAGTTGAATCTTGAAAAATATATAGGTTATTTGTTGTTTCATTATTAAAAAACATTCTTTAAAAATATTTTGATTAGGAGTGGTTGTGGTAGGTTCGTTTTAATTTTATATATATAAAATTAATAACAATAAAACATATTTTGGGTGAGAGTAGGTTATGGTAGGTCCATTTTACTTATATATATATATATATATATATATATATATATATATATATATATATATATATATATATATATATATATATATATATATATATATATATATATATATATTAAAAAAGTTCAAAGTTAATAGTGAAAATCCAAGCTTTTTGTCAATTTTGCTTCCTATTCTTTAATCATTTCGACACCTTTGGACTTTGCAATCAAAATTTTTATATTTTTTTAAGAACTTTTTAATATTCAAAGTTTGGCCACAAAACTTTAAGGAATTGACAATTTTGGTCACTTTTCTAAACACTTGCTAATTTCAACCTCTTTAATTCTTTAGTCATTTTGACATTTTTGGTCCTTACAGTCTACACTTTTATATTTTTTCATTAAAAAACACAAAAAACGTCCCGGTGCGAAGTCCGGGTTTGTCCTCATATTTATTTGTTTTTGTTTTTTTTCCATCCCTTGCACTTTTGCACTTTCTACCGTCTATCATTTTTTTCTTTTGGTATATTTTTTATATATTGGTCCGCATATTTTTTTTTTGTTTTTTTTTTCCTGCCTCTATCTATTCGTCTCCGTCTGTGAAAATTAGGAGTCAAATTATCCCACATGCATCTTTTAAAAAAAACCCTCAATCCATTCAATCCAAAAATCAATAGAGCTGCCGATAGTGAAGATGAACACACACCCCATTTCCCCCTTGACCCTCACCCACTTCGTGACTATTTCATCTTCGAAAAACCACCACCATCTCCTTCGTCTTCTTCGACATACCCTCCCCCCCCCCCCACCCACCCACACACACACACACACCAAAAAAAAAAAAAAAACTAGATACAATGTCTCGATTGTAGCAATGCTCTAGCCGCCAAATCCTAGTCAACTCTCGTTTTCTTTCTTGTCAGTCACCACCTTCGACAAACTACCACCATCTCCTTTGTCAGTGTATTTTTTCTAATGAAAGGGTTGCAGATCTGGACACGAAGTGGTGGCATAGAAGGTTGCACATCCGAAAGGTAAAGTGGTGGTGTGGGTTGTCTGCGACACAAAGAGGAAGGAGAGGACAAGAGACATGGGAAAGGAGGAAATGGTCTCAAACTCTCACTAATACTATAATCTAATAAATGTATATAAGGTTTGGTGGTTGTAAAATAGCTTTAAGGGTTGTACATTTTATCTATTTGATAAATAAATAATAAACAATAAATAAAAAAGAAATATAATAGTCTTATTAGGTATAGCAAAGACCAAACATGCAACAAATTTGACATTTAAGGACTCCACACATGGATAACCCGAAAAGTACAATGTGACCTAGCAAACAAATTTAGAACTAGTTCATTTTCTTAGTATTTTCCGGTCCCGATTCAACCTTACAACACGATGTTGTAAAACGATTTTATGTAAGATTCTAATCTAAACAACCTTGCACTAAAAAGATAATTTAATTTAACTACAACAATCAAATAATAAGAAACAAACACAAACAACCCCCATATAAAGTTCCCCTCTTCATATCAAGTTGTTAGAACTTAGAAATTAGAATGTACATACAACAAAAACTCCGCCATGCTCTCAATTTACTTTTTCTATTTTGTAATCACCAATAGTCGTTGCAAGAACACGACCCATTCTTAAAATGATGAAATCTATTAGAATCCCTAACCACAATTTCTCTTCCCCTTGCCACCGATATATACTTCATTGCAGTGTGACAATCTCCACATACCCTCAAATTCTTCAACACCCTTATCGGTTTTGTTTTTGACATACTACTTATCAACCCAAACGCCACAGCAATCTTCTCACTATGCTGAACCAAATATCCTTCTTTTTCTTTCTCATCCAGCTCATGAAGAACAAAACCCGTATCCGGAACATACCCCAGTTTCTTTATCTCCATCACCAATTCATCCAACTCTTTGTATATCTCATGGGCACGAGGATGACACGTGTCCCCTACATAGAATTTATGCGATTGATTCTCAGCTTCTATCCAGCTGCAGCCTGCTTCCTTCATCAAGTTCCTTTCTTTCATGGTTTTCCGGATTTTAACCACCGAATCCCATTCACCCTTTGAAGCATATAAGTTAGATAACAAGATATAAGCAGATGGGTCATCGGGATCCTGCTCTGTAATCATTTTTGCAGCTAATTTTCCAAGTTTTGCATCACCATGGACTTGACAGGCTGCAAGTAATGTTCTCCATACAAGAGCATCAGCCTTGAAAGGCATTGACTTGATAAAGTCGAGAGCATTTTCAAGAAAACCGGATCTTCCTAATAAGTCAACCACACACGCGTAATGTTCCATCTTTGGGTTAATCTTGTGCTCATGGTACATGGAATCAAAGTGTTTTAGACCCTCATCAACCATTCCCACATGACTACAAGCCGATAAAACAGAAACATAAGTCACTTCATTTGGCTTCACACCTGCTTTAACCATTTCATCAAACTTCTCCAGGGCATTTGTAGCAAAACCGTGTTTTGCAAAACCAGTAATAACTGAAGTCCAAGATATGACATTCCGTTCTTCCATTTTGCTAAAAACCCTTGAAGCTGCTTCAATGTCCCCACATCTTGAATACATAGAGATCAAAGCGTTACATACCCTTTGGTTCGAAGCAAATCCCGACTTTATTAACCGTGCATGCATCTCCTCACCCTTTCCAAGAGCACCGAGACTGGCTGCTGCACTTAAAAGACTGGCAAATGTGAAAGAATCAACCACCTCTGTACCTTTTGTCTCCTCCATTTGATTAAACATCTTGAAAGCTTCGTGAGAATCCGTGTTTTTAACATACCCGTCTACAATCGCGTTGTATGAGATTAAATTCTTTTCGAGTAGAACTTCAAACGCCTTTTGGGCATCTTCCATGATACCGGATCGAGAATACATGGTGATAAGTGAATTCCCAACACAGTTCACGGATGCAAGACCAGATTTTACTGTGTGGGTGTGAATTTGTTTACCGATTTCAAGATTCGAAAGGTTTCCGCTTGCTTTTAGAAGGCTGGAGAAAGTGAAATGGTTTGGGAAGACATGACCTTGTGTGATCATGTTTTTGTAGAGTTGAATGGCGGATGTGTCGAGACCTCCACTTTGTGCATATCCTGTAATGATTGCAGTCCATGACATCACGTTATGATTAGGCATTCGTTGGAAAACTTTTGTAGCATCCTTCATTGGTTCAGTTGTTGCACACTTTGCATACATGTCCACGAGACTACACCCGATGTAGACATCTGAACACAAATCTGACTTAATCACCCACGAATGCAATTGCTGACCAATGGAAACCAATCCCAATTCAGCGCAGGCAGACACTACACTGCTTAAAGTAAACCGATCGGGCATAAACCCAGATGATAGCATACTTGAAAACAAATGAATTGCATCTTCATGATGTCCCATTTGTGCATATCTAGTGATCAGTAAAGTCCATGTAACCGAATTTCTCTCAGACATTTTATCGAACACTTTCTTTGCAGACTCCAAGTCGTGAAATCCCTTAGAAAACAAATCAAGCAAAGCACATCCAACACAAACATGAGATTCAAAGTATCCGGTCTTAATCGCAAACCCGAAAATCACTTCTCCAATCCAAGCATTTTCTCCATTACAACACGCTTGAATCGCGGCCGAGAAGCAAAACTGATTTGGGGATTCCCCATGCCTTAGCATCTCAATAAAAGTCAGCAACGCTTGTGATTCGAATCCATTATGCGCGAAACAAGATATCATGGCACTCCAAGAAACCAAATCCCTCAATCGATCATCACCCATGGAATCAAATATAGTTTTAGCAGTAACCCAATCCCCGCATTTGGAATACAAGCTTATGAGCGAGTTCAATACAATTGCGTCCAGTTTTATTCCAGATTGGTTGAGTTTCGAGTGAACATGCTTGCCAAGTTCAAAACTTCGGGTTCGGATGCACGATTTAAGGAGGACGGAGAAGGTAGTGAGGTCTGGGGTGAGCTGGTGTTGTTGGGTCATAACATCAAGGACTGAAATTGCTTCTTGAATCTGCCCCACATTGGTTAAACGGATTAGTCGGTCCTTTAGAGGTTCGAAAGTGGGGTTTTTTAGGGTTTTAATCAATTGCGTTCTTTTTGTAGAAGGATTTCTGGGTTTGTGAGACGTTGGAGCCAATTTGGCGGGAGAGAGAAGAGGGAGAGTTGACATTTTCAAGAAGGGTAAATTCTGAACTGAACAACAAAAATGGAAAGTATAGAATATAGAGGAGCCTTTTTGTCAAAGAGATAGTTTAGAAAGAAAGACAGCACGACACCCAACCCGATGGTCGATAGATAGCCCCTTGAAGTATTTTAACCAAAGAAACATTTCATTTCAAGATTTCAATACGCTTCTTTTTTTTTATTTTTTTTATTTTATTTTATTTAATGAGAATGGTTAATTAAACACCTTATTATGGCCATGGACACGCATAGGTTGGGCACAGTCCCAGCTTGGAAAAGTATTAGTTGAGAAACGAATGTATCTGCACCAAAATCAGATAATGCAATATTTTCATTTATGATATGGTTTAAGACGAAAATTAAGGCTTATGTCAAAACTTGAGAGATCATCAAACTTCAATGCTTCATACGCATACGATGGTTCCAAACTATTGCTTACATAAAGAAGATAGTTAGATAGTGTTAGAATCAAATGGTCTTTAGCCTAAAAGTATTATAAGTTGATGGATATGTATCCCTCAAACAAAAGATTTAGGTTCGAGTCTTGTCAGGGATGAAATATGTAGATCTATGAATAAAATAGTGAATGTGTGTTTAAACCTTTCTAAAAAAGATATTGTATAGAACAAGTATTTACTGGGGGTGGGGGCATGTAGCTAGTAAACATTTCTTTGTAATATAGCTATAGTAATATTTTATCTATTGTCTCGGTTTTAACTGATCTTTATAAACATCTATAAACAACTGTTCTACAAAATTAGTTATAGTAGTATTTTGATTGAAAAGTTTGTAACGTCCAAAAAATACCGAGTAAAAATTTTATTTTAAATAAGTCAAAATCATTTACTTATTGTTCCAAAAGACGAATAGAGTCAAAGTATTCTCAAAACATCAGAGTAATTCGTAAGCATTCAGTGTAGACTAAGTATCCAGGAGATGTCACACGATCAAGTCGGGCCCTTCCTTTTTAAACTAAAAGTACCTGAAACATTTTAAACATAAATCGTAAGCACAAAGCTTAATGAGTTCCCAAAAACATTACATACAACACAACATAAAATAAACAACTATGAGTTATCAGCAACCCTAAGGATTATCAGCAATCTTAATGGGCTAACAGTTTGCCTGGTGGGTTATCAGCTACCTTGAAGACTATTAGCAATCTCAGTGGGCTAACAGTACACCCGAGAGTTATCAACAACTTCGGACAACACATAACAACAAATATCAAATATGATCCAACTAGTCAGTGTGCACACATACTACCACACATGCAAGTATAGTGCGAGGACTCACCTTGATTGGTAAAAGAATAGATCTCACAGACGAGCCGTCAGTGCTAAAGTCTCACCCACTAAACATATCCAAAACCAAATCCTAATTAGCAATTAATGTAAATACTTCAACTTAGCAAGTCCAAATACCAAGATAAATCCTCATTTGGGCAAAATACCATTTTGCCCTTTTATGTAACGCCCCGACTCTCATTATTTAATTTTATAGCTTTATTTTTCATATTGAAAAGTCTACTCGACGAGTTTGATGCCCTGACTCATCGAGTAGGAACGTTTTTAGCCACGTGTTTAAGTGACCAACTCAACTAGTCGGAGGACACGAGTCGACGAGTTGGGGCTGAATGATGAAACCCTAATTTCCGGGGTTTTGCACCCTATTTAAAGGGTCATTAGCCTCCATTAGCCTCCCTCACAGCCCCCTGTGGGTCCAAAACCCCTAAATCGCCGTTTTTCCCTCTTTTTGTGTGATATTAAGCTTTGTGGTGGATTGTTGAAGGAAGATCTTGAAGTACTCAAGCTTGGAATAAGAGGAAGGTTGTAGATCCCAGTTCTTCTTCATCTTAACATTGTTTTTGAGGTAACAAGTTGTTACCTTGACCTTCTTCTATCTATATCTATACATGTATGAGATTAGGGCCACTTTGGCAATGTTGATATGCTATTTTGGGTATTATGCGTGATCTGAAGTTGCAACTTCAGATCTAGGCTTATCTTGGTCTGTAAGATCATAAAGTTTCAGCCTTTAGTGAGTTAATACCTTCTTCATCCCGTATAATATTTCTTTAGCTTGATTTGGGCCATTATCACCTTGCATGTACGTAAAGTTTGCAACTTTACGTAAGAAGTATGCCTTAGGAACTTAGATTTGCATTATGGAGCCTTAAAGTGGCTTAAAAATCATCTGGATGGAGAAAGGATTGAAGGGACTCGACGAGTTACATGGCCAACTCGGCGAGTCCGATGAAGATTGTCGTGTAAGGATTTCTGCATGGACTCGGCGAGTCAGTAGGGTGACTCGACGAGTTAGCTAGGGTTTTCCCGACATTTGGACATGCATGAACTCGACGAGTTTCAGGGAAACTCGACGAGTCAATTGGGGATTTCACGACTTCTCAAGTTCAGGAAGGACTCGATGAGTCGGCGAACTGTACTCGATAAGTCGGGTCAACATGGATTGTTGACCTTGACCATTAACTTGGACTTTGACCAAGGGTTGACTAGTTGACTTCTGGGGTATTTTGGTAAATTGGAAATTTATGGAAATGATCTTATGATAAACATAGGTGGTGGAGTTTGTGGCCGGGGTTCGAGAGTTTGAATTATCACTTCGATTCGACAGTTGAGAGGTAAGTTATCCTCACTATACTAAGAGGTCGAAGGCACCATTTCCGGTGTGACATCCCTAAATTCACGGTCATTTTAAAATTTTTATTTATGCTTATTCAAAAATTAGATTATTCATTTTAAAGAATAATATTGGGGAATTTGTTCCCAGAAAAACATAATAATAATATTATCAAAACATTTATGAAGAAATATATTTTGTTTATATTAAAACTTTGGGATGTCATCGTCAATACAGACACATAAGCATAAATAGACTTCACATTAATTTACACTAGTGATTTACATCTCCTTTAATCTCTCAGTGTAATGTAGCTTCGTATCGACACCTGTGATACAAATAAACTGGGTGGGTCAGGTTGGGAAACCTGGTGAGTACATAGGGATTTCAATCCCACAATGTTATACTATATATATATATATATATATATATATATATATATATATATATATATATATATATAATTTAAAACTCACGATATATACAATTTCACATCATATAAGCAATTTCATCCCACCCCGAAGACCCTCACAACGATACGATCTATACTCTCGGATCTAAAAATTACCATATTTCCAAATCCATACTTCTAGATCTGAAATTAACCTCTTTACCTAATCCATACCCCTGGATCTAAAATTAACTTCTTTACCTAATCCATACTTATGGATCTAAAATTAACATCTTTACATGATCCATACTCCCGAATCTAAAATTAACCTTTTTACCTGATCCATACTCATGGATCTAAAATTAAACTTTTTACCTGATTTATACTCTCGGATCTGAAATTAACCTCCTTACCTAATCTATACTCCCGGATCGGGTATGTGTGATCCATACTCCCGGATCAATAATTATGCCCATTACATACTCTCAGACTAGGTACAATTGACTATGTCTAATCGATGCTCTCGGATCAACGACAAATTTAAAGTTTGACTCTCTATGTATATCTCACTCATTCTCATAAAAAGATACTACCCAATATTCCTCTTAATTAATTTAGGTTTACTTTGTATCCCAAAATTATCATATATTATCAGATATGCTCTTCATACGTATTTCAGGCAATATCAAATATTTTATACACCAACAAACATTTAATACATTATTCAATACTTGTATTAAAACCATGTTCATGAAAGGGACTATGCACTCACTTGTTAAGGTGGTGATTCTGAACTTAGACATCGCCTCGCTTCTATTAATTTATATTCCTTCGACGAAACCTAGTATCATTACCACTAGATTTTAGTCTAATATTTATTGCGGCTAATTATTAGTTTAGATTCATCATTAACTCAGAGTCTACTTTATGATCTATCAAGTAAGGATCAGCCAGGCAGGACCATTTCACCATATAGCTTTTCTGAAATCCAACAACCAAACCTAATGTGACCATTCTGGAAACCTCTCCCGTAAGTATTTCAATCAGTATAATGACTTTGAATCACTGATAAATTTTATTTATATGTTCATAATAACGATATTATATTTATATATAAACAATATTTAAAGTATGATAGGCGTATCTCACTTACAACGAGGTTTTATTAAAAACTAGGCTTCTCTAGAGCAGCGTTTCCTAGCCGGAAATCTCTTTTTCTCGAAGCCATCGGGAGCACCGGGGCTTCCTTCTCGTTTTAGGGAGGCACCCTAGGCTTTGGGAAGGTTTTTTTTTTTTTTTTGGGGGGGGGGGGGTGTTAGAGAGTGTTTAGAGAGAGAAAGAGATGAGAATTGGTGATTGGTGTGAGAAATGAGGTTGCCCCGCACCTTTATTTATAGGTTGGAAATATAATCAACTCGTCAAGTTGGGTACCACATGTCACCATCTTGTGGCAAGACTTGGGGAGAAAACAATGACTCATATCGCACCACGTCATCCCCTTCGCAGCAGCACACTCCCGAATTCTAAACCCCGTAATTTTCGCATACGAGCTCCATTTTTGATGTTATTTATATCCACACGTAGGTATTGACAAGATCTATAGCTTTCCTTTTGACTCCATCGGCTAATTCTTGGTCGATTTTAAATTTAACACTATGAGAAGATTACACTATTAAATGATCGTGTAGAATTCATAACTTCTAAATACGGACTCCGTTTTCGTTTGTTTTTTTTATTTTTGAGCTGTTATTAATGAGATATTCAATTCTCAGTTAGGTTGCATTGGCCAAAAATCGATCGATCTAAAATTCGAATTTCAGGTTGTGCACTGCTATGTCAAATCTTAGAAAAATCATAATTTCCTCATACAAAGTCAGTTTTGGGCATTCTTTTTATGTATGTTCTCGGTTTAACGTATACTAAAACTTTCATTTAGAACTCTAAGGCTAAAAACTAGTTTATGAAAAAAAAATCACTTTTTACGATTCCCCGTGTCGTGCCGGTTTTGCCATAAAACTTCGACATGTTATAACTTCTTCGTTATAACTCGGATTTTGACATTATTTATATGTACGGAACCCTTGTGACATATACTAAAACTTGGTTAAGATTATTTATTCTAAATAATATTCTATTAAATAGTCATTTTTGACGCTTATTATCTCTAAATTGACTAGTTCGAATCTACGGGCGTTACAGCCAGCCTAGTGGATATGTTATCCTAGCAGTTGGTAGTATGTTGAGTATGAGTTAGTGTTGCATGCTAGTTGCTATGCCAATTTGGTAGATTTTTAGGACTACTTGTATTATTATGTGATTATCTGTATGCGCGTTAGTTGTGTTATATGTCAACATATTATGTGGGTTGGGTTGAGGTTATACTACTCTGTGTTGTAGCCAACTAACCCTAGAGTATCCCATATATGAGCTGAGGGATAGACATGGCATGCCAGACTCATACCGAGGACTCGAGAGCATTCCAGATACGAGCTGAGGGCTGGGTAGGGCGTGCCACACTCGTATTTTGGGATCGAGAGCATTCCAGATACGAGCTGAGGGCCGGGTAGGGCATGACACACTCGTACTGTGGGCTCGGGAGCATTCCAGATATGAGCTGAGGGCTGGGTAGGGCATACCAGACTCGTACCGTGGGCTCGGTGGCAATCTAGATGTGAGTTGTGGGCCCGGAAGGCAATCTAGACTCACATTGTGGGCCGATGGGTGATCCAGTCTGTAAAGCCATAGACCCAGTACATGCTGTTATTTGTATATGTGTTTTGTGCAGTGTATCGGTATTTTTGGGGGACTCACTAAGCTTTGGGCTTACAGTTTCAGTTTTTGTTTCAAGTACATCAAATGATCGCGGGAAGGCAAAGGCGTGATCGTACAGCTCCTCATGTTTATGACTTGTTTCTGGGATACTATGATAATATACTATTTTGAAAACAAATTTTGTAATGATTAATGGTTTTGAAATGTTTTGAAAAAGTTTAAATTTGGCATGATTTTTATGGATGTTACAAGTTGGTATTAGAGCCTTAGTTTGAGTGAATTGGAGGAACACTTGCATGAATCCAGTCTCAAACTAAGGATAATTCTTTCAAAATGATTTTTCAAAAAGGTTTTCAAAATATCAAAGGAGGATGCAGGGTGTACGATCAGCCGAAGCCAGTAAGTAGACCCTAAAATACCATCCAATTATTTGATATTGTGATATGTTAGAACAACATGCTAGTACTAGGCTATGGATCTTCGGGAATTGCATGATAGAATTTCCTGATTACATGATGTCTGATAGCCTAGGGTTTCCTTATATTAAATTGACATAATTATTGTAGTTGCTTGTGTATGCTTCACGACTGTACATAATTAAGATCTTATAGCCTGAGAATGTTTGGTTTGGCCTTATTTCCTGTTCTTGTTTGACGAAGGGCTTAGCGTAGGATCAGGTATTCAAAAGTCTATAGGGTCCAGCGTTATGTATGGCCAGCATACACGAGTGCTACTGGGTTGGTGGAAGTTTCATGGGTGGGTTGTGTGAGGCTGGTAGGTCAGTTATGAGATAGTTAACTTTCCTCCAGGAGTGAGGAATGAGCGACCACCATGCATATGTATATTGTTAAGGTGTTGTGATGATACTTGATACAAATATAGGCAGGTGTGGAAGGTAGTATGGGCCCGTACTACTGAAAGCACAGGACCCATACGCGTAGTAAGGAAGTCACAACCCCTAGGGTTTAGTTGGGAATTGGTTCCCTGTTATTATGCGAATTATCTGATATCTTTCTGGTATAATTTCAGAATGGTGGTTACGAGACGCTTTGTGGCGGGATTCAGATTAGGATCAGGAGATGGCGGCCAGGAGGAGCCGGAAACACTCGAGGTTGTGATATAGATGGGTGCAGATGAGCTAGACGCCACAATTCGAGAGATCCTACAGGATGAGGTTGCCACTTTTTTCCGGGAATAGCCGCCAAAGATGTTTGGGCCTATTAAGACAGCCATGGTCAAGTAATTCGACGAGCGTTACATAGCTATTGCAGAGACACTTGTCGCCACAACTGCATCGGATGTAATGGTGGCAGGAGGAGGAGCTAGTCAGGCTTTTCAGTACAAGGACTTTGATAACACGAAGCCCCCTACTTTTTATGGGACTCAGGACCCCATCAAAGCCATGAGGTGGGTTTCTGAGGTGGATGGGTGTTTGTTTACTTGCTCGTGTCGTACTAACCAAAAGGTCAGATGTGCCCTGAACCTACTGAGGTCCGGGACCAATGACTGGTGGAGATTGATGATTGGGTCATACACGGATGATCAGAGAGTTGTGGTTATTTGGGAGCAGTTCAGGGATATGTTCCGCTCTCGTTACATTCCACGGGTTGAGCGGGAACGTTAGGCTCAAGACTTTTTGGGATTAAGATAGGATGGAGAGTCAGCGACAGACATCACCCGCATGTTCACAGAGAGGGTGATGTTCTGCCCGGAGTTATCTTCCGAGCAAGCTCATATGACACGTTATCTAAGCATGCTCAAGACTGACATTCGTTAGTTTGTGTCTACTTAATGATGTGATACTTTACTAGAGTTGTAGGAGGCCGCTAAGCGGCATGAGTTGGAGATTGAGCTACAGTTGAGGGAGCAGTGGCATGCCCTGACACAGTCACAGCCGGTGCCGAAGCAGTCTAATATGCTGATTCTAGGACCGGGAATCAGCAGAGCTATATTTGTCGGAAGTGCGGCAAGGGTCATTCTGGGATTTTTCGAGCTGGTAGTGGGTGCCACAGGTGTGGAAAGGACGGGCATTATGCGAAGGATTGTCGCCATCCAGCCCCGGTTCCGAGTATGAAATTATGTTATCACTGTGATCAGGTTGGCCACTTGAAGGCCAATTATCCTGTCACACCCCTAAACTGGAGCGGCGGAAACATCTGGGGGTGGATGACTTCATGTTAAGTATCATAACACATGCATCATAGTAATCAAAGTACAACAACCATTACATTAATAAAGTATAAAGTTTTACATATGTATTCAAGTCATTGTATATATGACATTAAAAGTTATATAAAAAAAGATAGAAGACATGCCTCTATGCTGCTCCGTCTTCTCAAATTCCCGTGGATGTACCTATCTATTGGTTCCCTGAGAATACGAGTGTTTTGAAAAATAGAGTATCAACATTTAAGTTGGTGAGTGCATAAGTATTTATGTTTAAAAACTTGTTTTCTAATCCTTGAAATAGTGAATATGTTTATTGTTCCAGAAAATCCAATTTTTTCTATTTTAATTGAAAAGTAGTTTTAATACCATACAAGTATTCTATGTAAATGTTGTTGTACTATAAAATAGTGTAACATATTTTTAATTCAAAATAAAACTATAAAAGAATGTTTTCTGTATTGTTTATGTTTTTCAAGTTCTGAAATTGTAGTCTTTGAAAACCTTGTAAAAGTGAGTGTGTCTGGTTCCACCAGCTGTAATTGTAAGTTGTAGTATTATACTGTAAATCGTATTATTGTAAAACCAGTTTGTTGTATTTGTACCCTTTTGCTTAATTATTGATACACTAATCGTATTGTTGATATCTTTTTGTGAGTTATTATAACTATGCTAAAACTAGTATGCCTTATACAACGCTTTACGGGCGTTAGAACTGTAACGGAATTTGTCACTCATAGGCATACCAACCTAACTTTAGTGATGTAACAACCCGTTATTTCATGTCAGTAAAGATCGAGTCATGTAACCTCCTTGAGAAAGGAAATAGAATATGAAGTATTCAAAAACTCTATTTGGAGTACACTATGTGGTAGTTATCATCTTAAGGTTTCCAAACATATAAATAACACAAAAATCCGAGTTATAACGAAGAAGTTATGCTCATTATAAGTTTTTCCGACAAAAACCAGCAATACAAAGTTACGTAAAAACGCAAAGTTTCAATAAAACATTTTCTGACCTTAGGTGTCTAAATGAAAGTGATAGATATCGTTAAACTACAAACATGCATAAAAAGAACGCTCAAATCGGACATCATATGAATAAGTTATGAATTTTTAAAGAAATTCCTTAAACACGTCACTTTAATAAATAAATAATAAAAATAATTTCGGAATTTGCCAACGGAATCTAAATGAAAGTTGTAGATCGTAGTCTCACCTTCGCGGGGATATAAAGAACGCCAAAAACGGAGTTCGTATGAGGGAGATATGAATTTTTGAAGTTTGATAATTAATTTATATATAATTTTTATTCAAAATTCGGTATTATCCGAAGAGGAGTCAGCCTAAGGCTATAGTACGCGCCGCGTACCCTAGTACGCCCCGCGTACTGAGAGGCCACGGCCTCGGATCGTCCACGTCGCACGATCCGGAGAACCCGACCCGCTGTCCCATCCGACCCGCGTGCCAGCGACCCGTCCCATCCGACCCGCGAACCCAGGGATCCGTCCCATCCGAAGCCGAGGCAGTCGAGGCCTCGGTCATGCGTGACGTACGCGTACGCCCCGCGTACTAGCGTACGCCCCGCGTACTGAGGCTGACTAGCCTCTCTATAAATAGCATACGAAGGTTTCCAAAGAAAGGGCTCATTCTCTCTCATTTCTCTTGCGTTTTTCCTCGTTTTCCGTGCTCGTACTACCCCGAAGCCCTGGTCGCTTCGTACAAGATCCGAAGGTTGATTTTCTCCCGAGGAATCTCGAGATTTCCGAGAAAAATCCATTTCCCGAGATGAAACTCTGCCGTTTTTCCATCTCGCTATCTTCAAGTTGTCAAGTGAGTTCATACCCCTTTCTAACACACTTTAAATACATTTTTAAATACTTTTACACTCTTTTAGGGGGGGAATACAAGTAAACATACGGTTATTATCGTGTATGTTATAAAGTTTCACTTCACTTATATTATCAAATAAACCACTTGGAACTCATTACTATTATGGAAAACTCTTGTCATACTTTGTGTGCATTAGACTTATACGAAACATATAATGATCTTTCATTGTTAAATCGTTTTATACATTCTAAAAACTTATGATTTTGCTTTATCAAACATTTTGAAAAAGGATAAACTTTGCATACAAAACTATCACTTTAATATAGACTTAATTGAGAATCCATGAGACGCATACATCTTCAAACGTTACTTTTCTTTATTAGAAAGTACTGCAGTAAGTCCTGTCTATAACCAGAATCTCCCGCGACGAGAACGTGTCAAATGTGTATAGATCTATACGGGAAGTCATGATCCCGCACCCTGACTGTTAGCTACAGTCCGTCTTTTGGGGTGACAGTTATCATAGCACTGCGACGCCTGAAGAACGTCGTTACAGGCATATTATGTTTAGTATGGTTATAGAAACTCATCGGATATACAATTATTATGATATTCAGTTTTGATGAGCGAGTAGTTATTTAAACTATTCTTCATCCAACCGGTTCGATCTTCGCGTAGTTTTATTATATATAAAACTATGACACACTTACGAGAAACGTAAGTGTGTCATAGTTTCCGCCGTTCTGGTTTGGGGGTGTGACAGATTGGTATCAGAGCATTGTTTATAGGGAATTAAGTATATCAAAACCATTTCTTTTTGGTATACAACTATAAACTCAACTGGGTAAAAACACTCTGAGTAAGAGTCATACTTTTAAAAATTTTAATTTTTATTTAGTTTTTGTAAAGTAGGCATGCATTCATTTCATATCAACAACATGGTCATTACCATAGTTAAAACAACATCGAAGTATTATATATCGGTTGTGCAGTGCAGGTATGCCTTGGGACATGTAATCGGAACTGGGAAGGATATAGCCTGATCAACTATATTTGTCCAAGAGCCGACTAAACATATGCCAAGGAGTGTCTGTAATGGACAACAAATTTTAAAATTTCCAAAAGCATAAAGAATATTGAGGGTGTATTCGAGTGCCGTCAACCATTAAACTCGAAAGTAAGTTTCATGTGCTCTAACTTATAGTAAACTTTTAACCCTATTCTCGTACAGTCTAAATGGCGGGATTCCATCACCCCAATGACCCCTACTACCCCAACCAAGGTAATGGTGGGTGGATCGAAGCAGATTCTGAAGAAGACGAAGAGCCTATAGATTTGGAGGCAGGGGATGACTCTGGCACGGATTCGGAGCCAGAAATTATAAATCCACCAGTCCTACAACCTCCCGTCCACGTGAGGAATTTCCAAGGACCCACTCCAGTGTGGGGAAGTCACCTCCATCATTGGAGCCAACAACAAAGCTTACGCCCTCCTTACGGCATGTGCCGAGACTTCTATGATGTGAGAGGTGGGGGATCAGCCGATCGCGCACTTCCAGTCATGGTTGGCAAACTCGCCAACCAGTGCTATCAATCTGGAGTGCAAGCCAACCGAATCCGAGAGATCAATGTGGATGTGCAAATTCACACGGCCGATATCAACCGCCTAGAGTTGATGCAGAACGACATCCACATTCGCGCCGAAGCGTTTCAAGCACAAGCAAACGCGGCCTTCACAGAATTAAGAGAACAACAAGCTGCGTTTGATAGACGCCTCATGGGGTCAAAGCAGTCCGACACAGAGTCGAGCTCTAAACGCAAGGCGCACCGCAAGTAGTACTTGCCCAACTCTCAAATTTTGTTATAAACTAGGACTTCGGATAAAAGTATTACTTTCTTTAAAATTTTCCGTAACCGGAGGCCTTTAGAGAGGCCAAGAAATTTTGTCTAGACCCCGCTGTAACACAACTATATGTTTAATATATATAAGGGTATACCGCTTTTCTCACCGTTGTTAATCATGCGCAAATAGTTCGATTCATTGGTGCATCTATTCAAACTTTACTTTCAAGCTTAAAACATTGTGTCAATTAAACTCAACTTCCTAGAACTATTAGAAGTTCATTCAATATCATTCAACTTTGAACTGCCAAAACTTATAATTTTCTTCCATATTTTTCTTTTGGCAGCAAGATGCCTCCTCGTCCAAACCTAAGGCCCAGGCCGGGCACGGCACCACCACCACCTCCACCACCAGCTTATGATCCGGCCATGGTTCAGGCTGCTATCACAGCAGCAGTAACTGCAGCCCTCTCGCAAATAAACTCCCAAGGGAATGGAGGGGCGGGAAGCAGCACGAATCATCCAAATCATGGCACTGGTCATGGCCAAGGAAGAGAATGTACCTACAAGGAGTTCTCTAACGCTAAGCCAAAAACTTTTAATGGAACCGGAGGAGTCATTGCACTAATGCAATGGTTCGAAAAGACCGAAACGGTCTTCGAGATCTGCTCATGCCTAGAAGCAAGCAAAGTCAAGTTCGCTGCCTGCACCTTTGTAGATCGAGCCCTCACTTGGTGGAAAAGCCATGTGAATTCAGTGACGCTCACTGTCGCCAACGCCATGAGTTGGGACGACCTAAAGGTTCTACTACTGGAAGAATACTGCCCAAGGGGCGAAGTACAAAAGCTTGAGCAGGAGCTCTGGAATCTGAAAATGACTGGGTCTGACCTAATCACCTACACCACTAGGTTCAACGACCTCGCTGCACTGTGCCCTACCATGGTCAACCCAGAATCAAAGAAGGTTGAAAGGTACATTTGGGGGTTGTCACCCCAGATTCAAGGGCATGTCCTAGCTTCCGGCCCTGCTACCTACAACAGTGCTAAACGCCTGGCCCAGCGACTCATCGACCATGGAGTAAAACCCGGTATCATTTCGACAACTGCAAATCCACCTAGGGAAACTCAGGGCCAGAGTAAGACTTGGAACAAAAGGAGGGGACAAACTCTCCAGGAAAACCCCAGGAAACAACAAGTGATAGCGACACACGCTATTACTGTACCTACGAACCCTTCCCCCACAAGATCATACATTGGGAAACTTCCTAAATGCAACCGATGCAGTTTCCACCACCACGGTCCTTGCCCCAATCTTCAATGCACCAACTGTAATAAAAAGGGACATACAGCCCGCTATTGTAAAGGGCCAATCCAACCATCCGTTCCCACCACTAATACCGGGGTAAACCGCGCCTGCTTTGAGTGCGGAGACACAGGGCACTACCGCAAGTACTGCCCAAGGGTAAACAACCGGAATACCGGTGGAAGGGGCCGAGTTTTCGCAATGGGATAGGATGAAGCCATTGCGGACCCTACAGTTGTTACGGGTACGTTCCTTCTCGATAACTCGTATGCATGCATTTTGTTTGATAGTGGCGCGGAAAGGAGTTTTGTGAGTCACGGCTTTAAAGGCCTGCTGAAATCAATACCACAGTCATTGAGTGAACCATTCATAGTAGAAATGGCCAACGGGAAAACCGAAGGCACTAAGGAGATATACTTAAATTGCACCCTAACTTTAAATGATCATCCATTCTCAATCAACCTCATGCCAGTCTCGATTAAGAGTTTTGATGTCATCATTGGCATGGATTGGCTGAGTTCTCATCATACGGACATTCTATGTTACGATAAGGCTGTTCGCCTTAATCTGCCAACCGGCGAAACTTTCGTTATCTTGGGCGACAAACCAAGTACCGCTCTTCGTATCATCTCAAGTATCCAAGCTCAGAAATGCCTACACAAGGAGTGTCACGCGTTCTTGGCACATGTTGTGGATGTGAAACGCAAAGTCCAAGATATCAAGAGTGTGCCCGACGTACGCGATTTTCCTGATGTTTTTCCCGAGGACCTTCCAGGAATACCACCTGCGAGGCAAGTGGAGTTCCGAATCGATCTGGTTCCCGGAGCTACCCCAGTAGCCAAAGCACCCTATCGATTAGCCCCGGCAGAAATGCAAGAGCTATCTAGCCAACTGAATGAACTACTGGGAAAAGGATTCATCAGACCAAGCTTCTCACCATGGGGAGCACCTGTACTATTCGTGAAAAAGAAGGATGGATCATTCAGAATGTGCATCGACTACCGAGAACTCAACAAACTTACCATCAAGAACCGATACCCCCTACCCCGAATCGATGACTTGTTCGACCAACTCCAAGGAGCCAACTACTTCTCCAAGATCGATCTGAGGTCGGGATATCACCAGCTGCGAGTCCTGGAGAGTGATATCTCCAAGACGGCTTTCCGAACACGATACGGACATTACGAATTCGTAGTGATGCCGTTCGGGCTAACCAATGCCCCGACCGTATTCATGGATCTAATGAATCGGGTATGTCGTCCATTCTTGGATAAATTCGTGATAGTATTCATAGACGACATACTCATTTATTCAAAGAATAAAGAAGAGCATGGTCAACATCTGAGGCAAGTGCTAGAGACATTACGGACTGAGAGACTGTATGCAAAATTCTCAAAATGTGAATTTTGGATTAGAAAGGTGGACTTTCTCGGTCACGTGGTCAGCAAGGAAGGGATCCACGTGGATCCATCGAAAATTAAGGCTATCAAAAACTGGTCGGCGCCAACTACACCAACAGAAATTCGCCAATTCCTAGGCCTGGCTGGTTATTATCGACGGTTCATCCAGAATTTCTCCAGCATCGCAAAGCCTCTTACCGCCTTAACCCAGAAAGGGGTGACCTACAATTGGGGAGAAAAGCAAGATTCTGCATTTCAGACTTTGAAACAGGCCCTTTGCAGTGCGCCCATCCTTTCTCTCCCAGAAGGGACCGAAGATTTTGTAGTATATTGCGACGCTTCGAAGCAAGGGCTGGGCTGTGTACTAATGCAGAGGGGAAAGGTTATTGCATATGCCTCACGACAACTAAAAGCGCATGAGGTCAATTACACCACTCATGATTTAGAGCTTGGGGCGGTGGTCTTCGCTCTTAAAATCTGGAGACACTACCTATATGGTACCAAATGCACTATCTTTACAGACCACAAGAGCCTACAACACATCTTCAACCAGAAGGAGTTGAACATGAGGCAGCGACGTTGGGTCGAATTACTCAACGACTACGAATGTGAGATTCGCTATCACCCAGGAAAGGCTAATGTCGTGGCAGATGCCCTTAGCCGTAAGGAGTACTCTGGCCGAAGAGTGAAGTCATTAGCCATGTCAATCCATTCGCACCTGTCGACACAGGTCAAGGAAGCTCAGATAGAGGCCCTAAAACCCGAAAACGTGAAAAGTGAAACCCTTAGGGGAATGGACAAGAATTTAGAAATCAAGAGCGACGGAGCACGCTACCTCATGAACCGAATATGGACGCCCAAGTTTGGTGGACTTAGAGAGGTAGTTATGAACGAGGCACACAAGACTCCATACTCCGTACACCCCGGGTCAGACAAGATGTATCAAGATCTCAAACAACTCTACTGGTGGCCAAACATGAAAGCAGAGGTCGCTACATATGTGAGCAAGTGTTTGACTTGCGCCAAGATCAAAATAGAACACCAGAAACCCTCAGGACTACTCCAACAACCTGAAATTCCTGAGTGGAAATGGGAGCAGATTTCCATGGACTTCATAACGAAACTGCCCAAAGCTCAGGGTGGCCAAGATACTATTTGGGTAATCGTCGATAGATTAACCAAGTCCGCTCATTTCCTACCGATCAAGGAAACTGATAAAATGGAAAAGCTATCAAGAATCTACATCCGAGAGATCGTACGACTCCATGGAGTGCCAATGTCTATCATCTCGGATAGAGACAGCAGATTCACATCTAGGTTCTGGCAATCATTGCAAAAATCCATGGGAACAAGATTGGACATGAGTACAGCCTATCACCCCCAAACTGACGGACAGAGCGAAAGAACGATCCAAACCTTGGAAGACATGTTGCGAGCATGTGTAATCGACTTTGGTAAAGCATGGGATGTTCACTTACCTTTGGTTGAGTTCTCTTATAACAATAGTTATCATACCAGTATCAATGCTGCTCCATTTGAAGCCCTTTACGGCCGTAAGTGCAGATCACCTCTGTGCTGGACGGAAGTAGGCGACACCCAACTAGCAAAAGGTCTAGTCCCTGATAGCACCCTCACTGGTCCAGAGATCATCAGAGAAACTACTGAAAAGATCGTGCAAATACGAGAGCGACTGAGATCCTCGAGGGATAGACAAAAGAGCTACGCCGACAAAAGACGTAAACCATTGGAATTCCAGACTGGCGATCGAGTACTACTGAAAGTCTCACCCTGGAAGGGAATGATACGCTTTGGAAGGCGTGGGAAGCTGAATCCTAGGTACATTGGACCCTTCGAAATCATTTCAAGGGTTGGTCCAGTAGCCTACAAACTCCAACTTCCAATAGAGCTTAACAAAGTACATCCAGTATTCCACGTATCAAACCTGAAGAAGTGTCTGTCCGACGAAACACTGGTAATTCCACTCGATGAGATCGAACTAAATGAAAATCTTAACTTTGTGGAAGAACCCGTCGAGATCATGGATAGGGAAATTAAACGAACTAAACAGAGTCGCATTCCAATAGTAAAGGTCCGATGGAATGCTAAGAGGGGACCCGAGTTCACGTGGGAACGAGAGGACCAAATGCAACAGAAGTATCCACATCTCTTCCCCAGCCCCTAAGACTCTTCTTTTGTATTAAAAATTTCGGGACGAAATTCCCTCTAACGGGGGGATGATGTAACAACCCGTTATTTCATGTCAGTAAAGATCGAGTCATGTAACCTCCTTGAGAAAGGAAATAGAATATGAAGTATTCAAAAACTCTATTTGGAGTACACTATGTGGTAGTTATCATCTTAAGGTTTCCAAACATATAAATAACACAAAAATCCGAGTTATAACGAAGAAGTTATGCTCATTATAAGTTTTTCCGACAAAAACCAGCAATACAAAGTTACGTAAAAACGCAAAGTTTCAATAAAACATTTTCTGACCTTAGGTGTCTAAATGAAAGTGATAGATATCGTTAAACTACAAACATGCATAAAAAGAACGCTCAAATCGGACATCATATGAATAAGTTATGAATTTTTAAAGAAATTCCTTAAACACGTCACTTTAATAAATAAATAATAAAAATAATTTCGGAATTTGCCAACGGAATCTAAATGAAAGTTGTAGATCGTAGTCTCACCTTCGCGGGGATATAAAGAACGCCAAAAACGGAGTTCGTATGAGGGAGATATGAATTTTTGAAGTTTGATAATTAATTTATATATAATTTTTATTCAAAATTCGGTATTATCCGAAGAGGAGTCAGCCTAAGGCTATAGTACGCGCCGCGTACCCTAGTACGCCCCGCGTACTGAGAGGCCACGGCCTCGGATCGTCCACGTCGCACGATCCGGAGAACCCGACCCGCTGTCCCATCCGACCCGCGTGCCAGCGACCCGTCCCATCCGACCCGCGAACCCAGGGATCCGTCCCATCCGAAGCCGAGGCAGTCGAGGCCTCGATCATGCGTGACGTACGCGTACGCCCCGCGTACTAGCGTACGCCCCGCGTACTGAGGCTGACTAGCCTCTCTATAAATAGCATACGAAGGTTTCCAAAGAAAGGGCTCATTCTCTCTCATTTCTCTTGCGTTTTTCCTCGTTTTCCGTGCTCGTACTACCCCGAAGCCCTGGTCGCTTCGTACAAGATCCGAAGGTTGATTTTCTCCCGAGGAATCTCGAGATTTCCGAGAAAAATCCATTTCCCGAGACGAAACTCTGCCGTTTTTCCATCTCGCTATCTTCAAGTTGTCAAGTGAGTTCATACCCCTTTCTAACACACTTTAAATACATTTTTAAATACTTTTACACTCTTTTAGGGGGGGAATACAAGTAAACATACGGTTATTATCGTGTATGTTATAAAGTTTCACTTCACTTATATTATCAAATAAACCACTTGGAACTCATTACTATTATGGAAAACTCTTGTCATACTTTGTGTGCATTAGACTTATACGAAACATATAATGATCTTTCATTGTTAAATCGTTTTATACATTCTAAAAACTTATGATTTTGCTTTATCAAACATTTTGAAAAAGGATAAACTTTGCATACAAAACTATCACTTTAATATAGACTTAATTGAGAATCCATGAGACGCATACATCTTCAAACGTTACTTTTCTTTATTAGAAAGTACTGCAGTAAGTCCTGTCTATAACCAGAATCTCCCGCGACGAGAACGTGTCAAATGTGTATAGATCTATACGGGAAGTCATGATCCCGCACCCTGACTGTTAGCTACAGTCCGTCTTTTGGGGTGACAGTTGTCATAGCACTGCGACGCCTGAAGAACGTCGTTACAGGCATATTATGTTTAGTATGGTTATAGAAACTCATCGGATATACAAGTATTATGATATTCAGTTTTGATGAGCGAGTAGTTATTTAAACTATTCTTCATCCAACCGGTTCGATCTTCGCGTAGTTTTATTATATATAAAACTATGACACACTTACGAGAAACGTCGGTTTCTTGCAAATTTTCGGTCTTAGAGACTGGCATTATGTGTGAGGAAAATAAGGGTTTTTCCTGCATACAAACCAAATAACTAATAGGAAAATAAGGGATTTTCCCGGTGCAATCATTTACAACTTATAACATGAACAACTATATACATCTCATACTTTTATAAGAAAATACGGGTTTTTCTTGGAAAACACAACAAATCATATTTCAACTATTAAGGAAAAATATGGGATTTTCTGGAGCTAATGCTTTCATTTCCAACACCACAAATCACAACTCTCTGCATTTTGAAACGCTACGTTTACTGGAAAACATACACCCATTTTGGAATGGCATCCAATTTTTCTAAACTACTTATGGACTCACCAACTTAATTGTTGACACTTTTTCTTTGAAATAACTTGTATTCTCAGGAAATCGCTAAGCAGGTTGGGAATCAACTTTTGGGATTAACGCGCTGGCGTTAATTACTTCATTTTGAATGATGTTTATGTACCTTTATTTTGAACATGTAATGAATACAACTATGTAAACATCTTGCAAACTTATTATATATGGTGGTGTGTACTTTCCTTTCTATGAACTGTTATGATATTGAACATGATGTCCTCCGCCCCCGAACGTTTCCGCCGTTCTGGATTGGGGGTGTGACAAGTGAACTGTCTGAGTGCGGGATTGTCAATCCCGTATATATTTATACATATTTGTCTCACTCTCTATCGGGAGATTCTGGTTATAATTATCAGGTCTTTAATAGTATTGTTTAAATGATCAAGCAAGTGAACTTTGTCTCACAAAACCATATTAACGATTATGTGTGTAATAATGATGAAAAATCATTCCGAAATAAATGAACTGATAGTATGTCCCTTTTCTAGTATACTTGAATGTAAAGTATGTGTATGAGAGTATACGGTTAAACTTTGTATATCTTGACAAGTGAAAATAGTGTGAGAGTTCCATAAATTATACATATTATAATTTATATGTGTATTCTGTTTGATGTGAATTATCCGTGAAGGGACCCCTTTGTTCGGCATGTTACGAAGGTAAATCAAACTGATTTAACTAACTAACTAACTATATATATATATATATATATATATATATATATATATATATATATATATATATATATATATATATATAAAATTAAAATTGAAACGACATTCAGACAAATAATACTACCCTAACCCCACATCCAAACAAGGAAAAGGAAATAAAGCGAATTATTAGTCATAAGTTCTTTAAATCATATATATATATATATATATATATATATATATATATATATATATATATATATATATATATATATATATATATATATATATATATATATATGATTTTGACAAAATATAAGTTAAAAAGAGTTTATAAAACATTTAAAGTCGTTTTAGAAATATTTAGAAATCATTTATTTGTAAACACAATATTATTGTGTTAGACTTGTATCCCCCCCCCCCCCCCCCCCAAACAGTGAAAAATAGTAAAAACGTAGGGGTATGAACTCACTTAATGAGTGGTGATTCGGGAAACGTTTCGTTTCTAGGAATGTTTTTTCTTGACGAAACCACGACTTTCTGATGAAAAACAGGGCTTTACGCGGGTAGAGTTTCGACTGAAAAAGATTATTTTATCGAGGACTTTGGGGCTCCGGGCTTTCTTCGGGTGTTAGGGGATTTCCCTAGGCTTCGGGGGGTTAAAATTAGCTTGAAAGGGTGTTTAAAGTGAAAGGGGAATTGAAAATTGTAAACCAAACCCGGAGACCTCGCATGCTATTTATAGGAGGCTAAGGGTCTAATATTACGCTAAGCGTAAATCCTCGGTACGCCGGCGGTACTATGACACACGAAAGTACAGTGGGGGTACTTCTCGTATGCCCGACATAGTACTTGATCATTATCCGAGCTTCGGACGTGGCTGATACGTGTTTACCATGCGAAGGAAGGGCGACGTGGTCAATCCAAGGCCAGTTTTATGAGTACGTTGGGGGTAATTCAGTACGCGGGGTGTACTCCTTCGAACCAGCCTCATAATTTGTGCATCAAACTTAAAAAATTCATATATTTCGCATACGATATCCATTTTTGACATTGTTTATATCCACACATAGGTGAGACCATGCTCTACAACTTTCGTTTAGACTGTTGGCTAATTTTGAGTTTATTTTTGAAGTTATATTTTTAACAGGCCTGGACAGGAAAATACGTTAAAAATTCATAACTTCTTTATCCGATGTCTGTTTTCGTCTGTCTTTTTACCGTTGGATTTCTTTTGACAAGATCTCTGATCCTCGTTTAGGTTGTTTTGGCAAAAATTTGCTCGATCTAATTTTCGAGTTTCGGGCTGCATATTGCTATGCCAAATCTTAGAAAATTTATAACTTCATCACACGCAGTCAGATTTGGACGTTCTTTTTATGCACGTCCTCGGTTTTACATATACTAAGACTTTCAAAAAGGTATTCTAGTGTAAATTTACTTTTTACAATACACAATGTTGTGCTGGTTCTATCGTGAAACTTTGATAGGCCATAACTTCTTTGTTATAGCTCAGATTTCGGTATTCTTTATATTTTCGGAATCCTTATCATGTCCACTACTACTTTCCTCATAGATATCATGTTTATTTAACAATTTATATTTGCGGATCGATTAAGTAAATGCACATAGTATTCAAAAAGTTCTCTTTATTACTTTAAAAGCTAGTTACAAGTTAATCTAAACTATTACATTGATTTGAAATAACAGGTCGTTACATGTCTGTTACTTACCGCCAAGCCGATGCAGGCTCCTGCGCCAGCTACACTGAGGATTACAGACGGGAGGCCAGGTAGAGTAGAGCCCCGAAGTCTCAGGGACGTGCTTTCCAGCTCACAACAGAGAAGGCCATGGCAGAACCAGATGTGGATGTTGGTGTGTTTATGTCCCTTATCTTATTGATTGTATATGTTTTATGCTTACTGTTTATACCTGTTATTAGGTACGTTTTTAGTGAAGTCCTTGCCTGCATTGGTTTTGTTCGACTCAAGGGTGAGTCGGTCATTTGTATATCAAACGTTTAGTAGGGAGTTCAGTTTGCCATTAGGAGAGCTTGAGTGTCCGTTGCGAGTCTCTATCGCTAATGAACATGAAGTTTCCACTTCTTCGGTCTACCGGGGATGTGAGTTAGAGATCTTCGGTGTATCTTTTTCGATTGACTTGATTCCGATCCCCATGAGGGATGTGTGTGTGATTGTGGGGATGGATTGGCTTTGTCGATTCAGTGCCATGATCGACTACGAGGGTCAGTGGGTAGTGGTTCAAACCCCAAGTGGGGGAGAGTTTATTGTCTATGGCGAGGGTACCAGAGTGGGATCAGAGTTTTGTTCAGCCGCCAGGGCTAGATAGTATATTTAGCATGGGTGTGTGGGTTATCTAGCGTATGTGGTGGATACGCAAGACAAAGATTAGATGTCAGTTTCATAGGTTCCAGTGATCACGGAGTTTGCGGACGTGTTTCCAGAGGAGTTACCAGGGATACCTCCGGATAGGCAGGTCAAGTTTAGGATCGACCTGGTGCCAGGTGCGGCCCCTATCGCAAAGGCACTGTACCGATTGGCGACACCAAAGATACAGGAGTTGTCATCACAGCCGCAGGAACTGCTGGGCAAGCAGTTCATTCGTCCGAGCAGTTCTCCATGGATAGCACCGATCCTTTTCATTAGGAAGAAGGATGGTTCATGCCGGATGTACGTTGATTAATGAGTGTTGAACAAGATGACGGTGAAAAACCGTTATCCACTCCTGAGGATAGATGATCTCTTTGATCAGTTGCAGGAAGCTTCTTAGTTCTCCAAGATAGACCTGAGGTCTGGATACCATCAGGTTAGGGTTAGAGAGGAGAACGCAGAGAAGACCGTGTTTCGGACTCATTAAGGGCACTATGAGTTTGTGGTGATGCTGTTTGGGCTCACCAACGCCCCGAATGTGTAACACCTGTAAATTAAGGTTAATCAATTTATAGACAATAAGTGTAAAAAATAACTTCTTTTAATATAAGATTATTTGGAATAATTAATCTTGACCAAGTTATACATATAAAGAACGTTGAAATCCGAGTTATAACAAAAAAGTTATGACATGTCGAAGTTTTACGGCAAAACCGACACGACATTGGGAATCGTAAAAAGTGAATTTACAATAAAATACTTTCTAGCCTTAGCGCTCTACAAGAAAGTCATAGTATATGTTAAACCGAGAGTGTGCATAAAAATAACGTCGAAATCTGACTTTGTATGAGGAAGTTATGATGTTTTCTAAGATTTAGCATAACAATGCACATCCCAAAATTTGAATTTTAGATCGGTCGATTTTAACCAAAATAGTCTAAATGAGAATTTAAGATCTCGTTAATAGGATTTCAACGATAAAAAGACAATCGAAAACGGAGCTCGTATACTAAAGATATGGACGAAACTTAGTCCCTACTCTTCAAGCGCGACAAATTCGATACAGATTTGTAAATTTGAGATAGAATGAGAATTAGCGGATGGAGTCTAAATAATAGTTTTAGTACTCATAAATAACAACGCGTGGAAATAAATAACATCTAGAATAGAGCTCGTATGTTAAAGATATGGACGAAACTTGGTCCACACTCTTCGAGCGCGATAAATTCGATACAATTTTGTAAATCTGAGATAGAATGAGAATTAACTGACAGAGTGTAAATGAAAGTTGTTGTACTCGTAAATACCAACACGTGGATATAAAGAACGTCAAAAATGGAGTTCGTATGAACGAGTTATAATTTTTAATAACACATTTACATATTAAAATAAAGCGTAAATCATATATACGTCTACATATATATATATATATATATATATATATATATATATACATACATACATATGTATATATCATTAGAAAGGTATCGACGATACAGACGCTATAAGACTAATTTTGAGTACTTTTGACATTATTTTAGTACAAATATCATTAAATCTATTTAAAATAGTATTATAAACAGGTGTTTAGTCATTTAAGTAAATATAGAGGGTGGTTTTTGAAAATTCAATCACTATAAATAAGAGCCTCTAGGCTCTTATAGTTCTTGCACCATTATCTTGATTCAAGAGTCTTTCTCTTTTTATCCACCGAGGATTTTCGTCCCTCTTGATTCGACTTCTCTTTCTGTAGTTTTAGTATAGTAAGGTAAACGCTGAAGCGCTGCAAGAATCTTTCGTAGAAATATTCAACAACGAAGTTCTGTCCCTGCAGAGCCCGACTCCTAGCAAAAACCCATTGTAAGTAAGTTAAGCTTACCATATTTTAAGTATAGCTTATATTTAAAATCTGTATTGTTATTAATAACTTATAATAAATATTTGGACTGTTAATATGACTTATATAAGTGTCGTTATAATATCTTTTTAACTACTCGCGGTACGGAGAATCTGGTTTAAAGGGTCGCATAGGGTTGTTGGATTTCAGGAGTGCTATATGCTAAAATGGTCCTACCACCGATGTTTTATATCTGGCCACTATCTGTACATAGTTGTTGGAAAATATTATTTAAAAGCTTATTTACTAATAATAATGCTAAGAGTAATAATTAGTCACGATTAATATTAGACTAAAATCTAGTGGTAATAATACTAGGTTTCGTCGAATGAAATTATATTGTTAAGAAGCGAAGCGCTGTGCGGGTTTGGAATCATCACTTTAACAAGTGATTGCATAGTTACTTTCATCTTATACATAAATATGAAGTATTTTATATAAATTACGTGTTATGTGTGCATATTATCTGTATACTTGCTATCTATGCTGGAGGAACGATTTTATACAGGTTTAAAATGATTTAAATTGTATATATCGTTGGATTAGGTGCCTAAGCCCATAACTGTAATTGGTATGTACTTGAATTGATAGTAGCAATGTCCTTTTGGGTTGCCTCCAAATCTGACAATTGAATAGGATAACTGTTGGAGAGAGAATAATATATATTAATTTATTACTTGGTTAATAAATTAATTTGAAATCATGATAAATATTAGACTAAAATATAGTGGTAATAATACTAGGTTTCGTCGAATGAAATTATATGGTTAAGAATCGAAGCGTTGTCCGGGTTTGGAATCATCACTTTAACAAGTGATTGCATAGTTACTTTCATCTTACACATAAATATGAAGTATTTTATATAAATTACATGTTATGTGTGCATATTATCTGTATACTTGCTATCTATGCTGGAGGAACGATTTTATACATGTTTTAAATGATTTAAATTGTATATATTGTTGGATTAGGTGTCTAAGCCCATAACTATAATTGGTATGTACTTGAATTGATAGTAGCAATGTCCTTTTGGGTTGCCTCAAAATCTGACAATTGAATAGGATAACTGTTAGAGAGAGAATAATATTTATTAATTTATTACTTGGTTAATAAATTAATTTGAAATCATGATAAATGATTTATTAATGTATTATGGATATAATATATTAATTAGAAATCATATTGTTTAATTAATATTTAATCAAAAATTAATTTGGAATTAATATTGGGATTAAATGAATTAACTAAAACTGCAGGGACTAAAGGTGACAATGTTCAAAAGTTGAGCATTGAAGCATTATAGAACCTACATTAGAGGTGGGGAAAAAAATTTAGAGTGTCCTAGGATTTCCTTGGGCTCTAAGGGTGTCGTGGAAGCCTTAGGGAGGAAGATAAGCGATTAAGGTTATCTAAGATACACCTGCCTTATCCTAAACCTTCCTTATCACCTATATAAACCCCTATAGGGTTGGATATCGTCCCATGCACTCCAAGAAAGGCTTAGAGCCGAATTTTCACTTCCCTTCTCTCTCTCTCTATCTCTCTCTCTCTCTCCATAGTAATCCTTGGTTGCTAGGTTTGTTTGTGAGCCATTAGAGGCGCGTCACTTGTGGCACTTACTACCAATATAAACCCCTATAGGGTTGGATATCGTCCCATGCACTCCAAGAAAGTCTTAGAGCCGAATTTTCACTTCCCTTCTCTCTCTCTCTCTCTCTCTCTCCACAGTAATCCTTGGTTGCTAGGTTTGTTTGTGAGCCATTAGAGGCGCGTCACTTGTGGCGCTTACTACCAAAGTTCAAGATATTCAAGGATTTGATTGTTACTACAATATAACAATAAAGGTATGTATCCTAACCCTAATTATATGTTAATTTCGAAAATTACATGTGCCTCCTAGGGTTTCTATTTTTTGTGTTCAATGCTTGTATGTCTAATAGTGAAAACATAGATACTCAAATTAGGGTTGCATGCAGAGTTATGATGGTTTGCTATGCATAAAACCCATCATATATATTTTATATATACAAAATATGTTGTGTAAAAAATGGGTAGATGAATGATGAGGGATGAAAGCTGATATAGAGGAACATTGGCAGCAATGGACTTATAACCCTATAGATGAGCATTGGCAGCTGCGCCTCCACTTGTAGATATTTTTTATCTACGGTGTACTCTAAACATCCTAGCAGCCGCTCTCTAAAGATTGTATTAGAAGCTGCACCTAATAGAGAACATCACAACCCTGGCAGCTGCGCTTAAAGAATAATATCGGTAGCTGTGCCTCATAGAGAATATCATAATTCTGGTAGTTGTGCCTAAATGGTAATATTGGTATATATGCTTAATAGATAACATTGAAAGCTATGTCATTGGCAACGATGGACTTCGTAACTATTCATTAGGACAATCCTTAGGAATGAATGAATGAAGAATAGCTGATTCTTAGGGTAGATCCTTAAGAGTAAAGAAGATAATGGGGATTAGTAATTAGGTTGAGTGTTTGATGTTTAAACATAATAACTATATTACTGTGGGTTGCGTTTTTGATGTTTAAACCCTATGTACTCACCAGGTTTCCCAACCTAACTCACTCAAGTTTATTTGTATCACATGTGTCGATATGAACCTACTTTACACTGAGATTTTTAAAAGAGATGTAGATCACTAGTGTAAATGAATGTAAGTTTTGTTTATGCTTATGTTTCTGTATTGACGATGACATCCCAATGTTTTGAAAATGAGTAAAAATACATTTCTTAGGAAATGTGTTGATAACGTATTTATCATGTTTTTCTGGGAATAAATTCCGCAAAACTTTTAATTAAAAGGCTACTCTAATTTTCAAACAAATCATAAACAAATCGGTCTTTTCTGGGCGTGAAAATGGGGATGTCACAGTTGGTATCAGAGCATTAGTTTAAGCGAACTAGGAATATGGATTTATTTCTAGACTTACACTTAGAATGCTAAACGATGATCGTGATGAGTGTGTCTAATATATTTTAGGAAGTACATCTGAATAGACACGAGCACTAACTCATTTAGGGAAGATGCCTAAATTGCTTTTATGTGCTAAATGACTTGTGATGCTTTATGATGCTATCTTTTTATCGGATCTATGGTTTGTTGCTGACCGGATTTGGAAACTTTATGTGTTCAGATTTCTAAACGTTTAATTACGACATTAGAACTGCATGTAATTTTTCGAAGTAATAAGGAGGAATACGCGTCTGAACCTTCCTCTATCTATATTCTCGTCTCGATACACCAAAAAACTGCTTGGGAGTGCAGAACATCATGGTGAAGACTCGTAGTGAATTGAGTAAATGGAGGAAATGAGAAAGCTTACGATACTAAATGGTACCTTTCAGAAGATATCGTGAAAGTGATATCTTGCCATTAGAATGCATCTAATAAATAATACGTCTAGTACGGGAGAAGTACACTTTCGATTAGCAGAAATAAAGATTTTTGGTATAATCCATGAAGTTATCTCATCGTCTCACATTTCCATCACCAACCGAGTTGAAACAAAATTGATGATTGAAGATAGGCATGGAAGAAGTCCTAGTAGAGTCTAGGATAAATTATATGATTGTTTGGACACATTTGTATGTGTTAAAATTGTTTTTGTGATAATGACTTGGAGAATTGTGAGAAAAAACTTGGGACAAGTATGAGTAGGTGTGAATGGTAGTTGAGACCTATACTACCGAAAGCATATCACTCATACTTGGATCAGGGAAAGTCACAAGGTTACCAAGGAACTAGTAATTGATTCTGTTTTGTTCATGTCTATCGTTACCATCATTTCGGTAATGACGAATAAGATGATTGTTAATCCGATCCTAGTGGTCATATCAAATCGAGCCCGACTAAGATGAGTTTGTTACGTGGTTCAAAGAACCAAGATCGATGTAGCATCTGACTTAAGTCAGAAGATTGAAGTGAAAGATAATCGAAGCGATAAATAGAAATATCGCAATCGTTTTGAAGGTTAGAAGCTTGTACCTAGAAGTTCTACATTCTAGAATGTGATTGTATCACATTAGAACATGAAGGAATGTATATTCTGTTCTAGAATTTGACTCTAAAAAACCTGATTCTAAGTGTTGCATCATACATCGAGATGTCATTAGAACATATCCCATCGGTCTGCTACAGTAATCGAAGTAAAGACTGTTTCCGAAGGAGCAGGAGTTTCCAATAAGGAGCGAGATTGTGACTTGAAGGTTACGATTGAAAGTCCAATGTAAGATAGAGAGCGGGTGCAAGATCGAGCACCGCCTGCAGTCTAGAAGTTCAAGAATTAGATACTCATTTGAAGGAACATAGGAGTTACGGTTATTACCTAGGATGAAAAGATAGCGTATGGAGTCATTATGCAAGCCTTATTTCGTTGATGATTTCGGGACGTAATCATCATAAGGGGGAGATAATTGTAACACCCGTAGATTCGGGTTAGTCAATTTAGAGACAATAAACGTCAAAATAACTTCTTTTGATATAAGACTATTTAGAATAAAAAATCTTTACCAAGTTACAGTATATGTTGCAAGGGTTCCGTATACATAAAGAACGCTGAAATCCGAGTTATAACAAAGAAGTTATGACACGCAGAAGTTTTGCGGCAAAACCGGCACGACACCGGGAATCGTAAAAAGTGAATTTACGATAAAATACTTTCTAGCCTTAGCGGTCTAAACAAAAGTCGTAGTATATGTTAAACCGTGAGTGTGCATAAAAATAACATCCAAATCTGACTTTGTATGAGGAAGTTATGATTTTTCTAAAATTTAGCATAACAACGCACATCCCAAAATTTGAATTTTAGATCGGTTGATTTTTAACCAATATAGTCTAAACAAGAATTTAAGATCTCGTTAATAGGAGTTCAACAACAAAAGACAATCGAAAACGGAGCTCGTATGAGAAAGATATGGACGAAACTTAGTCCATACTCTTCAAGCGCGGCAAATTCGATACAGATTTGTAAATTCGAGATAGAATGAGAATTAGTTGATGGAGTCTAAATGATAGTTTTAGTAATCATAAATACCAACGTGTGGATATAAACAACATCTAGAATAGAGCTCATATGTTAAAGATATGGACGAAACTTGGTCCCCACTATTCGAGCGCGATAAATTCGTTATAGTTTTGTAAATCTGAGATAAAATGAGAATTAGCTGACGGAGTCTAAATGAAAGTTATAGTACTCGTAAATACCAATGCGTGACAATATTCTCTCATGAATTGGCATTATGCCTCTTACCTATATTAAATACTACAAAATACAAATGGGATACAAATACATAAAATGTACTTACTACAAAAGTGGACTGTCTAACCAAACTAGTAAAGACAATACAATCCATATATAATACACATACAAATACGTCTAACAGAACCCTACAGTTTGGACGAGCGGTCGAGAACGATCATTCAGACGAGATCTGAAATCTAGAAAAAGAGTAGCAATATCCCCTTTTTAAATATATCAACATATTGTGATGAAGATGGAGCATGAAGAACACAGATTTGCCCCAAGGCCACTTTATCACATATGTCAATCTCAATGTGATTAGTGTGTTGGTGTTAAACCAGATTGGTGGACAAGTAAAAGATACTAACATTGTCATAGTAAACAAGAGTAGAAGTTAGAGGGGGGTAAAAGAGCTCCCGAAGTAGGGTAAGAAGTCAACTGGTTTCGACAACGACATTCACAACACGAAGAACATTCGCCCCTTTGTAAAGATATAAATGTATTGTGATGAAGATAGAAGATGAAGAATACAGATTTTCCCTAAAGCCACTTTATCACACACAAAATGTATGTCAATCTCAATGTGGTTGGTGTGCTGTTGTTAAATCGGATTAGTGGATAAGTAAACGACACTAACATTGTCGTAGTAAACCAGAAAAAAATTTAGAAGGGGATAAAAGATCTCCCGAAGTAGGTTAAGAAGCCAACTGGTTTCGACAACGACATTTGCAACACCATGATACTCAACTTCAGCACTAGACCTCGAAATGGTATCATGTCGCTTGGAAGACCGGTAGAGAAGATTCTGTCTAAGGAATACACAATAACTAGAAGTGGATTGTCTAAAGGTAGGACAACCTATCCATGAGAATCATATAACTGTAAACCATGGTCAGTTATAGGGCTTCCTATTGGGTTGAGGAACCATAGAAAAAAAGGCTTGTTGTTGGGCTACACTCGAATGCTATCAAGGCTAATTGAGACTAGGTAGGCCAGATGCTAAATTGGGAAATGGAACCATATGATTTATGGGAGAAGAAAACAACCCATGTTGTTGCTGTTTTTACATATATGGCATCTTTGAAGGATAATACTCACCCCAAGGAGTTTGACCACGAGTGTATCCACCAACGCCGGACCTGCCCTGCCGACCGCCACTTCTTCCCCCATTATGCATGCCTCTACCACGATGGTTCCGGCCAACACCTCGACTACAAAATTTATTGAGCTAGGAGTTTTGCTATCTATTTTGATGCTCGATATTTAAAACAATGGGGGAGCAGGCATTATCACGATGTGTAGCTTGAACAAGATGAGTGTGGTCCTTTAGCATTGAGCGTTCTTCAAAAGTAAGCACAAAGTGCATTTCAAGAAACATGTGAAATGAATTCTGATGACGAATGGTGGTGACACCGTGCGCACATTTTGGAGACAAACCATTGATAACATAAATAACAAGGTTACGTTCGGGTACTGGAGCGCCGATATTGGCAAGCAAGTCGGAGATAGATTTGATACAGGTATAATATTCCATGATTGTGAAGTTTCCAATGGTAATATTGTGATGTTCATCATCGAGTTCCATAGCTTTTGATTCCTTATTTTCATGAAACAAGTCTTCAATGGTCTTCAAAACGTCCTCAGCTGTAGCATCGGTTGTGAGTATGGATTGAATACTCTTTTGAGTAAATGTTCCGTATATGCATTGTTTGAAAATGTTGTCAACCCTTTACCATTTTGGATCATCGTTTTTTAGGAGTCCCATCAAGATGATCATAAACCTTGTATCCAATGTATTGGTTTTTGAAGAGTTCTTTCCACGAATCATAGTTAAACCGATCAAGAAGAAGAAGTACATATGACTTGATGTTAGTTATGTTGTATATTTTATCAGTGGGGCTAGGTTTAGAGTTGGATGAACCTACAATCGTGTTGAGAGGCACAAGAAAGATAGTCGAGAGATGTAGATAGATGAAGGCAGTAGAAGCGCAGAAGGAGGATGCAAGAAGAAAACGCTGACCACAGTTAGGAATCAACAAGAGTTGGATGGAAAAAGCCAGATACCATGTTAGTGAAAATATTTTCCCTTGAATTGGCATTAGCCTCTCACGTATATCAATTACCACATAATACAAATGGATTACAAATGTGTATAATGGGCTCACTACAAAAGTGGGCTGCCCAACAAAACTAATAAATACAATATACTATATTACAATAAATGAAGATCCATTTTGTCATATGTTAATCTCTCATGAGTTTTGATACTTGTCATTGTGTGATATTTTTATTTTTAAATAAATAATATACACATGTCAATTAGTAGGGTTTTTTTTTTTTTTTTTTTTTTTTTTTTTTTTTTTTTTTCAATTTTAAAATTAAAAAACTACATAATACTTATACTTATATATGTAAGTATTAAATGTAATAAATGTGATAGTAAATTGCATTTAATATGTTTCATCATTTCTTATTTCAAAATTTTATTTTAAAAAATATTTACATTCTGATATTAATTTTTTCAAATACTTCTAATATATAAGTTCTTCATGCAAATGCGTAAATCAGTGTCAATCATGTGGTATCTTTAGTAGTAAATAATTTTAATTATCTAGAATTTTGGCATATTTGCAGATGATGCAGAAAGTAACAAATAGGCATTACAGACACCACAAATTGTTACAAACGAATATAAATTTGAATACATTGTACACAAGTATCGGAATCATATCCCAGGAAACATGCAAAAGAAATGGTACGAAACAATAAAATTACAAGGAAAGGACAAGAGACGTGCCTGCCTGTAGATCAGATAATAAATGAAGGACCAGTCAAGAGTGTAAACTCTTCTAACAACGAGCAGCCTATAAATACCCCAAAGACATGATATCCGAGGTAGAGTAAGGTAAGGCAAAAAAGAGATAGCATGAATAGCATTAAGGTAACACTAAGAATCGCAATCTAATTTAGGCATCAGAAAGCTATTCTGGGGTCCAAATTAGATTGCGATTTCGTTTTCAAAGGCCATAACCCTCGGTTGGACCTTAGAATGATGAAATCTAATTTAGCATTAAGGTAACACTAAGAATCGCAATCTGAAGGCCATAATCCTCGGTATGTCTGTCTGATGCCTAAATTAGTTCCTGTGGATATAAAGAATGATGAAATCAGACTTAGAATTAAGAAGTTATGGCCTTCGTAAGATTGGCGGTTCTTGACCCTAGCCGAGTACGCTGGACGTACGCAAGGAGTATGTCGGGCGTACTAGCTCGACATCCGGATCGCAGAGGCTTCAGCATATGGTGGGCATATGCATGGACTTGTTTAACTTAGGCCTCGGGCCCACCTGATTGTAGCATGTCATTTTTTAGGCTTAAGACCATGTTGGGGGTTCTTGGGTCATATTGGGCCTTAGAGGCCTTGTAATTGGGCTTGGATGCCTTTTTGGGCTTTTTATGGATTTGGGCCTAAGGGGGAGGGAGGCCCATTGAGGCAGGGGTAAAGAAGCCCTTTTTGCCTTAAGTCAAGAATTAAGGTTTTGGACTTGAGTTCGAGATCATCACTTTAGAAGAAGAAGAGCAATCATAAGAGAAGAATAAGTCATTCGTTCATGAAGAAACCTGATTTTCAAAGGAGGAATATATCATTTATTGTTTTGT
This sequence comes from Lactuca saligna, assembly GCF_052625555.1. Classification (NCBI taxonomy): domain Eukaryota; kingdom Viridiplantae; phylum Streptophyta; class Magnoliopsida; order Asterales; family Asteraceae; genus Lactuca; species Lactuca saligna. The sequence goes on from NC_136418.1 coordinate 191,532,522, forward strand.
CAGTAATTATTGTGCCATGTCATAATAGTTAAGCCAAGTCATCATTTACCCTGTAAGAGTCAGTTACCGGTGGGTAATATTTGAACAAAACATATAATTTGTTGGTGTTTTTTATACTAAAAGTTTACTTGGATGGTGTTTTTTGAACATACCAAAGTTGAATGGTGTTTTTTGAACGATTTGGAAACATAGTTACCCATTTGAGTCGTTTCCTCTTGTTTTTTTTTTCCTTTACTTATTTTTTACCGGTAATTGCTGGTTACAATAAGGTTAAATTTGAACAAAAAATGTACTTTGTAGGTGTTTGTTGTACAAATGCTTTACTTGGATAGTGTTTTTTTGACACATCAAACTTAAATGATATTTTTTGAATGATTTTGAAACATAGTTACCCATATAAGTATTTTCCCAAATCATTTTGTAGTTTGAGTTGATATTGGTACGATGCTTTCACTTAGCTATAGAAGGAAATTTTGCAGAGGTGATGATATATATAGGTTGTGTAAGTGACACGTATGGACTCCACTGGAAAACAATGCCAAGAATGATCCAACACGAGGAGGATTGAGGTGGGTGGGTGGGGCAGGATACTGGCCTGGATATGGCCCATTTCACCTTCTTATTCTGTTTGGACTTGAGGTTTTTTCATAAAAATGATCATTTTCATGAAAGGTATGTATATCGATTGGATGAAAGGCTCTTTCATATCTGGTTGGGGTTTTCCCATCAATGATGATCAATCAACATTTGATTCTTAATTATGACCAAAAGAAATCATTTTGTACATAGCCGGAAACTCAAATTTTATCTTTGATCTGAAAGGAGTCGCACATGCACAAGAATTTAAATTAAAACTAGTTATTCAACAAATACTTTATATACAAGACAAGTTGAGGGAGCATTACGGGGACTATAAAGATTATTACAAATAATAAGAGATGATGATTATGTCTTGCTAGCTAGCTACTTTCCTTATTTAGCAAACCCTACTCACTCTGACTTTGACCACTGGGGGCGGGTGGCATTGGCATTGCAAAGCTACCACAATAATTTTCTTCTCTTCATTTCATCTATTATCATAATTTCTACATGCTGATGATCTGATTAGAGCTCTCTATCCTCTTCACTACTTTCTCAACAACATCTCCGATTCATCTGTTTTTGCAAACCTTCCTCTGATCCTTGGCTGACTGTCCGCCAAAGCCTTCCTGCAAGCATACTGAAAAAAAAAAAAAAAAAACCCAATAATCACCAAATCAAATTTATAAAAAAATAAAACCAACTACTTGTGCTTAAGCAGGTCTGGAAATGTGCATATGTGATTTGAACAAGTATTGGTACATAGATAATTTATAATTACCTTGATTTTTCTGCCAAAATTCCTCTTTGTTTTCTTGTTCCTGTATCTTGAGAGCTTTTGCATACGGTCTTCAATGGCACGCTCACTGATTAGTGGCGGCTGCTGCTGCTGCCCAAGCCCAAGGGGATATTGAATCAGTCCCGTGTTGGTGTTTGCATCCGCAAGGGTCTGTCATAAAAGAAAAACCACCATCAATAACGAACAACTGAAGTTGGTCTTTTTCTTGATTGATTCTACAATACCAGATATGTTTGTGTTTTTGATTGATTCTACTAACTGGGCTCACTGCTTAGCAGTGGTAATATTTGTAGTTAACAGATCGAGGTGTTTTAAAGCCAAGGTTTAGTTCCCCTTTACAGATTCTTTTTAGTTAATACGTTGAAATACAAAATCTGAATCATACAAACTCTATTCGCATATGCATATGCATATACAATCAATGTAGAAAATAAATCGAATATGACCTTTATGTCTCCATCACTGAAAGCCCTTCGCATACCATAAGCATTCCCAAAATCTAATTCACTGAAATTCAGAAAACTTGGCTTAATTTGAGCGCCTTGGATCCAATCCATTGAGTTTAAACTATCAGCGCTCATGCTTTTTGGGATTTGACATGATGGATGGACGTTCTCCTTTGCAACCCTGTTTTCATCTGTTGTAACCACCGGGAAACTGAAACTTAGGACTTCAGATAATGGTGATGATTCAGTTGCTGCTGCTGCTGCTTCTTGAGCCAAGATGTTTTTACATTCATAGAAAACATCATTCAGAAACTCTTCGTTCTGCAGTGATTCGATATCTGTAACTTTGAGTTCTTGGGGGGAAATGGTGTCTTCTCCGCAAGTGATCATTGCAATTGCAGATGTCATAGGATCAAGGCTGATTAATGGTTGTTCAATTATAGGTTCAGGTGCTTTGAAAAGATCCCCTTCGCCCCCAAGATCATAATCTGATATACTGGAGGTCTGAATTAGGTTATCCTGAACATACCAAATAAAGATTCATTAGAAACCACAAGAACTTTCGTTTAACAATCAATCAAGAAACGAACAATCATATATGAAATAACACATGATTCCCAAATGTCTTAGCTAGCAAACAGAGAACAAAAATTGAATTTTTAAGAAGAAATCGTGAGAGAATAACTACCCTCCACTATCGTAAAGACCCAATGGTCTGATTTTAGGGTTAAACTACTACAACTTGATCCATTAGAGACAATGTAATGAAGCAGACGATTTTTTTTTTTTTAATTTTTTTTTGTGAAAATGGAAACCGATGGTGAGGTAAGACTTACGAACACTCAAGAATATTATGGGGTTGGCTTGTAGCGCACTGGCTCGCATTTAAACAAGTGAGAAAGATCAAAAGCAACTTTATGAGGTCAATTGCCTTTAGTGAGATTATAATTTCCGTAAATCAAAACTATTGGAGCAAATTACTATAGAAGTGGTACCTTTGCTTTAGCTTTTCCATTTATCCTACTTTTTTTTTTTTTTTTGGTTGATTTGAGTTCTGGTGAGTGCGGTGAAAAGGTGAATCTTTAATACAAGTTGACATCAGATATTAACAAATTGAGGAATGGGTAAACAATAAGATAGCTGAATATGTCCCTTCTATTCAAGAACATTGGAAAACAACACTGAAATGGACATTAATCAACGATTCTCACTACCCTTTCACAATGGGAAAGAACGAATATATACATCCACACACAACTCTCTTTGATTGCCAAGAAATTTCTTGAGCATTTCTTGAAATCTTCGCCAGTTCCTGAAGGAATTCAAAAGGGGTTTCTTGATAACTAAAATAAGTTCATGAATCAGTTAATTTCTTAATCCCTCAGGAATGAAGAAGATAGCAACAAGTCAAAAACCACCAAGAACCCATCTTCGGAGGTTTAATTGCTACACTAAGTAACACATAATATACGATAAAGTAACCATGCATTTCAATAAAAAATCTCAAAAACCCTAAATCATACATGCATATATATATATAAGACCTAATCAAATACAGCATTCAAGGTGATGGAAAGAAGAACGGATTTAACAGAGTACGATTAATAGAGAGAAAAAGAAAGACCGTAAATGGAATTACCAAGCAAGTAATAGACTTCTGTGAGTGACAGAAATCATCAAATTGTTGAACATCAGTTGAGAAGTTCTGAAAATAAGGAAACATTAGGCCAGTCTCAGCATACATTTCTCGTTTTCTTTTAAAAAATAGATGATATATATATATATTTTTTTTCTGGTTTTTTATTCTCCTCTCAAGAAACTTGAGAGCTCTGAGGTTAAAGATACACACACCCCAATTGACTTTCAAAGGTGAAAAAGCGAGTGTTTTTTCACATTAAGAAGCCAAAAACCAAGCTGCAAAACCAGTAGCAAGTGGAAGTAACATAAAGGCAGCACGAAGGTAGAATTAAGAAACGGGAAGAAGATTCAATTGAAGCACAAAAGAACAGAGAGTAGGAGGAGGAGGAGGAGTCCTCTCTATGATGATTTTGTATTTGTATGGACGGACTATGGAGTTCATGTACCTGCTTCATTGATTTATATGGGGGCCTGTGACTACAAGCCGACAGCAGTTGTGGACCCCATGCACATTGGTCCAAACTATAACTATACATATATAAATGTATGTGTATTTAGCTCTCCACAATTACATTTATATAACAATTTGATAATGCAATTAGTGGTATTCTTTTCCATATATGGTACTTATAAATATCTGGTTTATCATTGTTTTTTGTGCCATCCACTTTAAAAGCATGTCGAATAAACAAAACCAATACTCATTTACATCTCATTCAACTGTTGCTAAACACAATAAATAAAAGAAATTAAACAACCTTTTATTTTATTTTTTTCCTATCACTTTTAAATGATGATAAATATAATAAAAATTTATCAATTCTATTAAATATGATGAAAAGCACAAGGAAGAAAAAATATGAGAAAATGTGATTTCTCATAAATAAAATATGATTGAATTTTGATCCTCCGAGTTTCATAAATAGATATGAGGAGAGGTATTATTTTTAGATGATGATCAAGGTGATTGTATTGCTCTTGGATTAAAGGTGATTGTATTTCAACAAAGATGAAATGTATAATTTCAACGGCTTCTTTAGTAAATGTTTATGATCAGAAGTATATAATTCGGATTTGAGAGACATCAATGTGGATGTCTAATAGTAATACATGTGATGGATGTTCAGAAGAAGGTTCTACTTCGGATAATTACGAAGAGGAGGAATCAATACAGGTGCATGAGATGCATGATGAAAATGATCCAGAACATGAGGAAGGTGATAATGGGACCAAACTTTGTTGTTCGAGTTAGAATGTCTCCATAATTCTTCCTATCGATCCGGTCATTTAGGTCTGAAACCCTGTGTTGTTTCTCCACACTGTTATTAAAGAGCTGAATTTTCTTGACTTGATCATTAGAGCTTTCATCAACGGAAGCAAGAGCTTGAGCAAGTTTAGCAGACATATGTTCTCATTTTCTAGCTTCTTTCTTTTGTCGAATAGCAACATTATTTTCAATCATGATCTCTCTTACTTCATCAACAATGAAACTCCATTTTTAGCCAATTCAATCAGATCAAAGATAAGCTTGCTCTTCTTGCTTTTTTTTGGAAGGAGGGGGTACTGAAGGATCACCAGCAGTGGAAGAACTTCTATCTTCAGCATCATGAGCTCCCCTTAAGAAGGAAGCATTCCTCTTTCGAGGATTGAGCTGATCATTATCATAATCAATGTCACTATTAGTTCCTTGAGGACCCCCCCCCCCCCCTCTCAAAATATGAGTCAGGGTAGGCGACATTCAAATGAAAAGTATAAACAACGGCTTGTGCCATGAACCAAGATCAAGGAACCCTTCATAATCACCGGTCTCTAATTGATGACCAGTGTCTAGAATGGGTTGATCAGTTGTTGTATCAGTGTCTGGAATGTCAACTTCAACAATTTCCTTTTGAAGGTCAGTTTCAACCCTTGCAGTTTTAGACATCTCAGGATGAGAAGGAAATTACCACCATTTTCATTTGCTGATTAGGTATCTCTTGATTATTCTCCCCCTTTTTGACAACATCAAATTAGGGAAGAGAATTAGGTGGTGGTGAAGGAATGTGAGGAGGAGGATGAGATGGTGGAGGAAGATTTATTGATGGAGGTGGAGGTGTAAGAGGATTATCACCTGGAGAGTTTGATGGGGTGTCATCAGCAACCATATCATCAACATCAATATCAACCAAGGCTATAAGTCGCTTCATGTCAGCCACATCCTTTTTAGCTTTAGTTAACCTTTTTTCTAATGATTGAGTAATCTTCACTATTACAGAGACTTGAGAAAGCACAACAATTTGAAAGTTGGAGTTGGATTCTTCCTGATCATCTTGATGAAAAGCAACAGTCTTGATAGGAGTTAGCAAAGGAGGAACAATCTCAACTTGAGGAGAAGGAGACACTGGTTTTGGAGAAGTTTCATCTTGGATCATTGGTTCATCAGTTTCCCAATAGGAGGGGTTGGTCCATGTTGTACTACATCATCAGCAGGGGGAGAGGATGAAGTAGTAGACGAGAATCTGTTCATCCTTAGATGATAGTTCATTCCATGAGCAAAGTCTTATTCCTTATCAGAGATTGATTCTTCTTCATCTTTATCATGTTTATCAGTGTCTTCTTCTTCTTCTTCTTCTTCAGCCCCTTCTTTATTACCAACGTCTTCATCATCATCATCATCATCATCATCATCATCATCATCATCATCATCATCATCATCATCATCATTATCATCCTCATCGTTCTCTTCTTCAGAGTCAGAGTATTCAACCATATAGGGTTTGCCAACCCATTTTTGCATCTTCTCAGTAATAAGCAAAGTCACCTTCAGGTGGAGCAACATTAATAATATTTGTGGAGAGGGCAGGAATTGGAATAATAATCCCATGACTTCCAACATAACATTCCTCATGAGATAAGATCAGTCCAAGCCAACGGTGATAGGTAACATGTACTGGCTTTTTTTTTTCCTAGTGATGCCATCAATCATCTGATCAAGAAAAAGTTGAGAAAAATCTAACCTTCTATTGTACATAATAGAAAACAAAACCATTTGCTCAAAGAGATTCAGTTGATCCAAACTCCCAGTCTTGTATACAAGACATTTGCTAATTACACCTATTTGATACTTCCATCCTACGTTAAAACACTAATGAAAAGTGTTTTTGTATGGATAACGAGTAATGCCCTGAAGTTTGAAATTATACCCTAATTTTTCACGAATAAACTTGCAGCTTTTTTCTGAGGGATTTTGAGAGTAATTTTCAAATCAAGAAAGACAAAGTGTAGTTCAAAAGGCTTCCACATCAATAGTAACCCTATAATGACCATCTCCAATGGTTCCAATAATGGTTCGAGCATTATAATCAACAGAGCATGAATAATAGAACTCACATACTTGTTTCGGTAGAATGGGTCTAGGAAGTCACATAATTCATATCTAAGAGGACAAATCTTGACATAGTCGACAAAATCTCCGATTCCTGAGTTGGCGAACTACTTTGGGATGTCGTCAAAGAATGCCACATTGGTTGCTTGAATGATGATGTGAGAATCAGGGGCATGAGGAACTTTGATGACATTAGCGCTGGGGGAAAACTCGTATAGAGGCTTTGACATGGTGAAATGTTTGAGAAAGATGATGGTTGAGAGTCTTTTCCAAGAGATAGAGATAGATAGAGAGAGAGAGGGAGAGAGAGAGAGAGAGAGAGAGAGAGAAAGAGAGCCAATTACTTGAATAGCTTGTAAAATTGACCGAGGACGGAGAATTCCCAATTTATACCAAAACGTTTCTTCCCTTTTACGTAATTATGATTGAAGAGATTGTCACCATAAAAATCTCATATCCCAAGATATGAACATATGTTTTAATCATTATCCAAAATTTACCGTTGAGATAAGAAAGATACATCAGTGAGACACATCATCAGCGACAACAAACATCAACGTGATCGATCAATAAGTGAATTGATGATGGTCACCAGTAAGTTTGTGATGCCTCCTGATAGTGTAGGCTTAAACTACCATTCACTGACATAGTATTGCTAGATTTCATCAGCGTGTAGTTTCATACGCTAACTCATTAATCACTTTTATTAGAAGAAAAAGGCAAGAGTAGTATGATGCATGTAATACATTCCGGTATGAAATGTACCCATCGGCAAAGTGTGTCGAAGTTTTATCAATGTATGGCTAATAAAGTGAATCCTTAACTTCTTAATATAAGAATTGTTGGGAAATAGTGTGTATGTTCATGTAATATATCACGGACAATTGTGTACCCATCAACACAGATTTTTCAAATTCTCATCAGCGTCTAGTATCATATGCCGAATCATAAAATTCTAAAGAAGATTTTAAGGAAAGAATGGTTTGATGTGTGTGATAAGCTGTGGTGTTTTAGCTTAACCTTCGACATAGATTTTTCAAGCTCTCATCAGCGTATGGTACATTACGCTGAATCATAAAGCTTTAAAGAATAATATAAGGGCAACAATAGGTTGGTGCGTGTGATAGCCTACGGTACATAGACTAACCATTGGCATAGAGTTTAAAACTTTTATCAGTGTGTGGTATATCATAGTGAATCGCCAAGTTTTATTGAGAAGAAATGAAGGAAAGAATGGATTGTTTCAATCATGCTGAGGTGGAATCAGCGTGAATCATAAACAATGATAACTCATAAACAAGAACTGGTTTAAAATGTCGTATCATAGAGTTAAGTTGCATTCTAGAACTATAAATTTCACCATCAATCCGTTTAATATGTACAATAAAATAATAGTTAATAATATAAGAATACAACAAAAGAGTTAGACAAACAAGGAAATATTCTAAACAATGATATTTTTGCAGCTTTTTCAGAAGTATGATAAATACTTGATCCATCAAATCTTTTGAATTAAATGACCATAATTTCCTTTCATTTTCCAATATATCTACTCTTCAAAACACTGTCTATAAAAGAAAGCAAGCAAGGATAAATTATATCAAATAAGAAACACAATTCATAGTAAACAAGAGAGATAAAATGGCTTTAATCATTGAGATTTTGCAGATTGATTCCAAGATTCATGTTCACCAAGAACAAGAGAGGACTATGAACTAGTCATTATAACCAACGAGTTAAAAGAATCTAATCTTTGTAACCTTAGATTTATAAAAGTCACCAAGACAAAACTCAAAGATTCAACTCATTGTGATCCATGAAGGAAGAGAATGTGGGATTGTTGTCTTGTTGAAGACGCCTCTGGATTTCATATGGGAGTTGGTGTTGCTATAAGAGCATCTATGAAAATAGATGTGCTAAGTTACCTAACTTCACCTCATCCCATTTCAATGTAGATAGGCTATTCAAGATGGAGGGGATATGTGCCCAGAAGAACATTTAGTGGCATAATTACCCCTATCTGGTCTCATCAACAAGATACAACTAATCAATGAGCGTGAGCATTAGCATCAGGGAAATAATGGTTGGCACTGAATAAAAGATGCAGAGTTAGTGTCAAGTAGCTCCACAAGGAGGGTGATGCATTCAAGGAATGAAAGTTGATCCCTTCAAAGTAGACCAGTTAGGTAAGGTCATTATCGATAGAGAAGAACATGTAGGCAATGCTAGTAGAAAAATGTATAATGTATATTTCTTTGGTAAAAACCAAGTTAAAGAAAATCCTTTAATGCACAAAATCAAAAAATAAACTAAACTGTAGCAGCTTATATTTACAATTAGATTACGACATCTCTCTTCTTAATTTCGAATTGTATTTATGGATCCTAGCCTTAAATATTAATTTATGTTAAAATATTAAGGATTGAATCAACTAACTAAAATCTTATCTCTTTTTTTAGATGTATAGAAATGGTGATCTTCCTCTTCCTCCTCCTCCTCCACCCACTCACAACTTTACTCTTTTGTCGATCGTTTCAAAGGACAAGCTTACTGGTCTATGATAGATGAACTGGATGTGAAAATTGAAGAGGCCATTGTGATACGAGAACAAATAGTATATTCTTAAAAATCCTGTTCTTGAAATAAACAAAGAAAGAGCTACTTCTGAGGAACTTGTTGATTATAATCAACACATTGACAAAGCCACTAATGTTTCTTGCATAATGATTGCAACCATGGGACATGACCTTCAAGAAGGCAAGGGCAAGAAGAGAATGGTTTATTCCCAACCTAAGTGGAAAGGGAATTCCCATATTGGAGAGTCCAGTGTGTCAAAAGGAAAGGTCAAATTCGATGTTCCTCCTGTCGGTGATTTGAAAGAAGCCATGTGCTTTTATTATAACCAAGAGGGGAATTGGAAGAGAAGTTGCCCTAAGTACTTACAATATGTGAGAGAGACTAAGCACAAGGTGGCTAGCTCTTCATCTAGTATGTACTCTATTGAAATCAGTAACACTCATATTTCAAAATCTTGGATCCTTGATATGGGACGTGGTTTCCACATTAGTTCTAATATGTACGGACTAAGGAAAAGTGAAGAGGTCGAGAATAGGAAGATGAACCTTATCATGGGGACTAGGAGAAATTTAGTTGTTACCAAGATTGAGACTTATGAGCTTATGTTTTATAGTGTTAGGGTTGATTAAAACAATTGTTGTTATTCTTCAGAAATGACAAGAAACATATTTTAATTTCATGATTTATTTTGACAATGTCATTGTTATAGTTTTAATGATAATGTTGGTGCAATTTTAGCTTATAAAATGGTGCATTTATGTAACATCCCAAAATTTAAGACCGAAAATTCCATTTTCGATATAACAATTTAGAAAACCGTTTATAAGAAAACATCATCAAGTCATATCATTTCATCAAAACCACAATCACATGTCTTAAACCATAACATGACAATAATATTAATAGCATAGTACAATCCTAAGAATGACATAGTGCGGAAATTCGGTGTGTGTGTGTGATGCGCAACTACCGCGCCAGCTCATTCCCCTTCGTTGAAGAGGTACTTTAAACAAAACTGAAAATTGTAAGCACGAAGCTTAGTGAGTTCCCCCATCATACCACATACCACATAACTACATAACTACATATTGTCGGGTAGTTCTGAGGTGCCCGACCTACCCTGTCTAGAAATTCTGGGGTGCCAACCTACCTGTCTGGCAGTTCTAGGGTGCCGACCTACCCTTCGGCTTAACTCAACCGGCTACGGGGACTATTTCACCCCTACTACTACCACATAATCACATAGCATAAACATACTGTCAAGCATAGCTGGGGTGCCCGACCTACCCTTCGGCCCTTACGACCGTAACATGGGGACTATTCCCCCTACTACCTATCATCATATCATGCTAGTACATAATCATAACAAATAGAACATATCAGATTATTATCACAAAGACAATCATCTCTACTATAACTCTTACTAGTGGGTCGGCCTTGGTGCCTTAGACCCACTTCTACTGGAAGGTAACTCACCTTAGTTCGTGAAGTGTCCGAACTGTCCTCCTTGTCGGGATCAACTCCTCTCAATTCCTACACATAATAATATTCCTTAATTACCATTTCATACTCTTAACCCATTTTGTGGGTCAAATCAGGTCAAAGTCAAAGTCAAGGTCAATACCTTGGTCAAAGTCAACTATGGGTCAAAGTCAACATTTGGTTGACTCAACTTGCCAAGTTGACCCACCAACTCGCCGAGTTCCATAATCCTTTGAATGCTAAAAGCTTCGACCCTACTCGCCGAGTCTTTCAAGAACTCGCCGAGTTCTCCTTCATACAAAGTCGGGACCTTCTACAACTGACTCACCGAGTTCATCCTTGAACTCGTCGAGTCCTGCATCATGCAAGATGGCACGTCTAGTCCTGGACTCTCCGAGTTCTCCATGAACTCGTCGAGTTCTCAAAGTCAAGGTCAACACCTTGATCAAATTCAACTATGGGTCAAAGTCAACATCTGGTTGACTTAACTCGCCAAGTTGACCCACCAACTTGCCGAGTTCCATAAACCTTAGAATGCTCAAAGCTTTGACCCTACTTGATCAGTCTTTCAAGAACTCGCCGAGTTCTCCTTCATACAAAGTCGAGACCTTCTACAACTAACTCACCGAGTTCATCCTTGAACTCGTCGAGTCCTGCATCATGCAAGATGGCACATCTAGTCCTAGAATCTCTGAGTTTTCCATGAACACGTCGAGCTCTCAGAGTCAAGGTCAACACCTTGGTCAAAGTCAACTATGAGTCAAAGTCAACATTTGGCCATCTCAACTCGCCAAGTTGAACCACCAACTCACCGAGTTCCATAAACCTTAGAATGCTAAAAGCATCGACCCTACTTGCCGAGTCTTTCAAGAACTCACCGAGTTCTCCTTCATACAAAGTCGGGACCTTCTACAACTGACTCGTCGAGTTCATTCTTGAACTCGTCGAATCCTGTATCATGCAAGATGACACGTCAAGTCCTGGACTCTCTAAGTTCTCCATGAACTCGTCGAGTTCCTCTTCATGCAGTTGCGACTTAGTCTTGAACTCGCTGAGTTTTGTTCTTGAACTCGCCGAGTTCCATGATCTTCAGGTCCAAAATGAACCCACCTGGTTGAGTATTCTTCTAACTTAACACATATTTTATTATCAGAAGAGGTTTGGGGAAACTGCAACCCGACTCTCCGAGTCCCTCCATGTCCAAAATTATTTAGTCGATTTCAGTCAGCCTTAATGCATACATAACATAGATCTAATCTCCTAGTGTAACGCCCTGTTTCTGGTACGTATTTTACCTACCTTTATGCTATTGGTAGTAGTGACTCGACGAGTAGCAGTCCTAACTCGTCGAGTAGACATGAGGTTGGGCCGCGGGTTTAAGTAGTCTACTCGCCGAGTCTGTGCTTGGACTTGACGATTAGGCTTGTCTGGATAAAACCCTAATTAAAGGGTTTGCACCCTATTTAAACAACATTATGAGCTTCAGGTCCAGCCTCCATCACCCCAGAGCATCTCTTTTGAAATCCTAATCCCTTTTTTGATTGATTTGAGCTTTCTTAGTGATTTTGATGGTTTTTGGTGCATTGTCTATCTAGTAGAAGAGTTGGAAGGAAGAAGGATCAAGGGAGAAGAGCTAGATCCAGGAGAAACATCAGTTTCTCCTCACTTTTAGGTAATCAAGCTCAAAACTTGACTTGTGGTTTTATAGATTTTCTCCTTTGCCCTTTTATGGCGTCTTGGGGTCAATAAGCTTGATCCTTAAGAGTTGGACGTCCCAAGTCGATTCACCTTCAGATCTAGACTCTAGAACGGAGTTCATGGCATAAAGATGCAAGATTTATGGCCATTATATCTCATGCAACCCTTTTCACTTTATTTTGGGTCCTTAAAGCTTATACTTCCATGCATGCACGTAAAGTTCATAACTTTACAAGCTAGATCAACCTTAGAAGCCTAGATCTACCTTTTGGATGAGAGTTGTACACTAGGAATCGAGTTATAGACTTGGACAAGGGACGACTCGATGAGTTGTTCTTGGAACTTGGCGAGTCCGGGGCTGAGTCCCCAATCTGTTGTGGTTCAAAGGAGCCCAGCAGAGTGATAGCAAGGATTTAGACATGTCCAGGGAAGTGATTTGACGTATTAAGGCATAGCCATAATTTGGAAACCATGGGACTCGACGAGTGTTAGAACACACTCGGTGAGTCCAAGGCAATCTTCTTACCCTCAAGAACAGACTCGATGAGTTGTTCATACAACTCGGCGAGTCACATACTAGACGTGTTCATACGATGAAGGAGAACTCAACGATTTGTTCGTACAATTCGGCGAGTCAGATAAAGTTAGATTCGATGTTAGTATCGAAGAAGAACTCATCGAGTCTTTGCCAAACTTGAAGAGTAAAAGCAGGTAGAGGATTAGAAAGGATGATAGAGACTCGACGAGTTGACGACCTAACTCGGCGAGTCCGGTCAACTGAAAGTTGAATTTGACCAGGAAGTTGACGACCTATCTCTATTTGATTTAGTGGTTATAGGATTTGTAGTCGGGGAGTTCCGGAGCAGCAGTCAGATTGTTTCAGATTTAGTATCTCAGCAGTTAGCATTACGAGGTGAGTTTTCCTTCTAGTAGGAATTGGTCTACGGCCACAATGCCGAGCCGTTTAGTTAGCAGTAGTTCCGGACTTCGGTCCGATGCAGTAGTTCAGTGTGTCTGATGTCTTTGTGATTCAAGCATGTCTTTGTGTTATGTGTTCCGAACTTTCGTCCGATGCAGTATGCAGCATATGTGTTTTTGCTAGTAATTATGATTATGCTATGCTATATTCAGTCAATTCTGGACTTCGGTCTGATGCATAGAGCAAGGACCTGGGTAGTTCCGTACTTCAGTCCAATGCAGTCCCGGACTTCGGTCCGATGCATTTTATGGACTTCGGTCTGATGCAGTGGGCAAGGCCCAGTAATTGCTTTATATGTTATTGCATGGTATGTGGTAAATTTGGGGAGCTCACTAAGCTTTTTGCTTACAGCTTTAGTTTTTGGTTTCAGGTGCTTCCGCAAGTAAAGGAAAGACCTCAGGATATGGCATGGCACACACCACAACGTCAGTTTACCTGGGAGTTTTTATTCGGATGTTTTTATATGTTTTGACATCAGTTGATTTGATACATTAACTTTTACATGTGAGACATGTGATTCGTGGTTTTATTATATGATGATTAATTTCATGGTTTTAGTAATGTTTAAAACAAATTTTTTTGGGTTGTTACAAGCTGGTATCAGAGCCTTGGTTTGAGGGATTCGGGCACACTTTCGGGTGTGTCTGAACTCAAACTGAGGAAATTGTATAAAGTTTTGAAAAGAAAAGAATTTTAGAAAAGCGAGAGGGATTTTTAGAAATAAAAGAACTTTGAAAAAAAAAAAGAGGGTGTGGTGCATGCGATCAGCCGAGCTCAAGTAAGTACTCCCAAATTACCCATATAAATTTATGTTATGATTATCAGTTATAGTTTCAGTAGAACAGCATGCTAGAATAGGACTAAGGATCTAGGAGGACGCCTTATGTGCCTGTTATATGTGTTTAAGCTTTATGAGAATTGCATGCTAGTATTGAGTAGACAGAAGTAGGATAGCCTGTTTAGGTTATGCCTGATAGCAGGAGCTTAGCATTGTATGCTAGTACAATCTCTTGTTATGAGGATAGATTTGCTTGAGTAGTTTCCTTTGTCTGAATGCTGCTTGCTTTGTGCCTTGTGGGACTCGAAGTGATGAGAGTTAGCTATTAGATGGATATGTTAAGTTACATGCAATCAAGGTTGAATAATCTCAGAGTGTTGGATTTAACCCTATTGCGCAGCTCTTGTTTGAGTCATAGACGTTGTAGGGATGAGTCCCTTACTCGAAGGATTATATGAGCCTCATTGCATGTGATGGTATCCATGTGGTGGCTAATTGGCATTACAATGAGGCCTTCAGTAGCCGAGGACTAGTTTTAGGAGAGTCAGAGATTTTCCTAGGTCAAGCCTAGGATGAGAGTAGCAGAGATCAGTGGCAGTAGAATTGACTTGGTGGAGTCAAGGCAGTTCTTGAGGAAAGTACGGATAGATGTGGAAGGTAGTATGGGCCTGTACTACTGAAAGCAGAGGATCCGTACTTGAATCGAGGAAGGCCGAGATGAGACTAGGAAACTGTAGTAGTAACAATCCCTCGAGATATATTTGTATTCCTGATGTGTTGTCATTGTGTGTTTTCAGAATGGCAGTTTTACGCTCTAGACCAACAGTCGGCAGTTCAGGAGCCGACTAGGGATTAGGATCAGGCTCGGGGGTCAAGCATCTAGATGAGCAGACCAAGGAGTTCCTCTACTCGAAGGTTACTCGTATCATACTTGAGAAGACTCCTGTGATCTTTGGTACGATCAAGGAGGGTATTATGGAGTTTATGGATGAGAGATTGAGCACATTCCATGCTGAGGTGGCGGCCATGATGGGGTCGCGCACACTCACCTTCAGGGAGTTCCGGGCTTGTGAAGCTCCAGACTACCATGGGGTGCGGGACCCCATAGCGAGTACTAGGTGGGTGGTAGATATCACCAACGCATTCTGCTCCATCAAATATCCCGAGGGGGAAAAGGTCAGACTAGCATCATGTCTTTTGAAGGATAGGGCACAAGATTGGTGGGAGGAGATCGGGCATGTCATTGGGGATGATGTAGATCTTGATGTGATGACCTGGACTGATTTTACTACCAGGTTCAGAGCCGAGTTTACACCGCTTATTGAGGTGAAGCAGTTAGCTAGGGAATTTCACACTCAGAATACGGAGACAGTGGTGGAGATTACCGCCATGTTCAGGGAGAGGGCTTTCTCGTTCCTCAGTATGCAGATGATGAGGAAATGAAGAAGGCCCCTTATCATGAGATGTTGCGGAGTGATATCCGCCAGTTTGTGAGCCGGTCCAGCTGTAAAATGTTGAATGATATGATTGTGAGGGATCGTGTGAGAGAGAGAGAGAGATAGATTTGGAGATGGAGAAGAAGAGGAAGCCAGAGGCGGTATCTGGCACAGGGAGTTCGGGCAAAAAGCCCAAGGTATCGAATCACAGATCTAGAGGACAGAAGAGCCACAGTCGGTGTGGAAAGTGTGGGAGGTTGCACGATGGGTCGTGCAAGGCAGGGAGTCCCGGTTGCTACAAGTTCGGCCGAACCGGGCATATGAGCAGAGATTGTACAGCTACCACCACCACCACAACATCTGATTTGATTTGCTTCCATTGCAATCAGAGGGGACATAAAAGTCCCAGTGTCCGAGTTTGGCAACAGCAGGGAAGGTGGCGGCACCTACCCTTGCTACTTTGAGGATTACAGACGGCCATCATGGCCGGGGTAAGGCGCCAGTGGCGAAGAGTAGAGCTTTCCAGATGACAGCAGAGGAGGCGCGGACGGCTCCTGATGTGGTGGCGGGTATGTATTTTACTCTTATCTTTTTATTGATATCGATTGTTTCTCATGGTTATATGTTTTTGTATAGGGTCATTATTAGTGAACGACATTTCAGCTTCATTATTGTTTGACTCGGGGGCTACCCGATCATTTGTTTCACTTGCGCTTAGCAAGAGGTTTAGCAGAGCTCCCAATACTGACAAACTCGCCGAGTTGGTCCCCTGACTAGCTGATTCAGTCACTTAACTCGCGACCCAGAAACCGCGCCGACTCGCCGAGTTCTTCCATGGACTCGACGAATTGACTTCTAGATTTAGGGTTTTCCTTCCTTCATTGATCTTCTAGATTCCGGGTGTTACATTAGGACCCTAGAAAGAAGGGCCTTGTTTTGGGTATAGAGAATTTGAGTTGGGAATTTAGAAGAATAAACATTTCACGTCTTATATATATATATATATATATATATATATATATATATATATATATATATATATATATATGTGTGTGTGTGTGTGTGTGTGTGTGTGTGTATCTCTCTATATATATATATGTATATATATATATATATATAGGGGAGCGTTCAATCGAGAATATTTCTTATCACAAGAACATTTGAGAACAAATTTGGACCACACAATTTTTTAATATTAATATAAATAAAAAAAATAGTTACAAACAGTTAAAAAACCCGCTAACTAACACCACTCACCACCCAACCAACACCACCCACCACCAACCACCACCCATCATTACCCACCACCACCAACCACCACCCGCCACTACTATCACCATCCACCACCATCCCCACCCAACCACCACCGCCTGCCGCCACCACCCACCTCCACTACCCATCACTACCGCCTGCCACCACCACCTACAATCGTTACCTACCATCCATCACCACCACCCGCCACCATGGACCATCACTACCTACCACCACCCATAACTAACCACCACCCACCCACCACCACTACCCACCACCATCACCACCACCACCTACCTCCACCATCCATCACCACCGCCCGCCACCACCACCAACAACCACATGTGATCAATTTATTTAATCACATATGATTATATGTATTTAGTCACATATAATTTGTGTAGACAAGATTCATTATTTCTCTCTCAATTCAATAGTTGTACTCGTGTACTTAATCACATGTGATTATATGTATCAAATCACATATGATTTATATTGATAATATTCATTATTTAATATTTTTTCCTTATGTATTTAATCATATGTGATTGTATGTATTAATCACATTTGATTAATGTGGAAAAAGGAAAAACGATTTAATCAAAAACGCGAAAATGAATCTTGTGTACAAAAATCATATGTGACTAAATGTACAAGAACAACTATTGAACAAGAATGTGAAAATGAATATTGTCCATATAAATCATATCTAATTAGATACATATAATCTCATGTAATTAAGCACACAAGAAAACAACTAAATCGAGAACGCAAAAATAAATATTTTCCACACAAATTCTATGTGATTAGATACATATAATCACATGTGATTATATGAATTTAATCACATATGATATATGTGGACAATATTTATCTTTGTGTTCTCGATTCAATAGTTGTTCTTGTGTATATAATCATATGTGATTATATGTATCTACTCACATATGATTTATACAGATAACATTCTTTTTTGTTCGTATAAATCATATGTGACTAGATACATATAATCACAAATGATTATATGTATTTGATCACATATGATTATAGTGGACAAAGAAGAATTATTAAATCGAGAATGTGAAAATGAATCTCATCCATATAAATCATATATGATTGGATACATATAATCACATGTGATTATATGTATTTAATCAGATATGATTTATGTAGACAATATTTATTTTTGTGGTTTCGACTGAATAATTGATTTTGTGTAATTAATCACATGTGATTATATCTATATAATCACATATAATTTGAGGTGGACACGATTCATTTTTTCATTCTCGATTCAGTAGTTGTACTCATGTGCTTAATCACATAAGATTATACATATAATCACATGTGATAAAATACATGAGAACAATTATTGAATCGACAAAGCAAAAATGAATTATGTCCACATAAATCATATGAGATTAGATTCATATAATCACATGTGATTATATGTATTTAATCATATATGATTAATTTGGATAAAGATTTGTTTTCGCGTTCTTAGTTCAATATTTGTTAGCATGTATATAATTACATGTGATTATATGTATCTAATCACATATGATTTAAATAGACAAGATTTGTTTTTTCCAAATAAAATCATATGTGATTAGAAACATATAATCACATCTGATTAAAGTGAAAAAAACAACTATTTAATCGAGAACATGTAAAAGAATCTTAGCCACATAAATCATATGTGATTAGATACACATATTCACATGTTATTAGGGTATTTGTGAACAATAATATAAAATTGGTAATGCCTACATAATAGGAGAGTTAGTACTTACCTCCTTAATCTTGAAAATTAGCTAGCATGAGCAAGATGGATCCTTTCCTTTCCGAGAATCTGCACAACAATTATAACATTAGTTAGCTTGTGTTTGTTGTATTAATCTTATAAAACTTATATGTGTGTATATATATGCTTATTTTCCCTTTGATTGTAGTCCTCTGTTTGAGATATGTTTTCCCACCTTTCAACCCATTATTAAATTTTGATAAAATTATATTGGTAAATTTCCCTCTTTTATATTTTCAAAAATATAAAGATCTCATTCTAATGATTTTTGTCTTATTTTATATTAAATTTACAAGTTGGTAACTTTTAGTTGTCACTTTATGGACCACTCAACACTCTTGGAATAAACTCTATCAGTCTAATAAGAATTACATCAGTCCCTTTATAAGCGGAAAACTATACATCCATATCTAACTATAGGATTTGGAATTTTGGCATTTGGAGAATTACATCAGTCCCTTTATAAGTGGGAAACTATACATCCGTATCTAACTATAGGCTTTGGAATTTTGGCATTTGGAGTTCTGATGAATTTATTATGATTTTTTGAATACGGTGCATGAAATTCGTGATAACATGGACCAGCCTAAGGAGATTGCAATTTTACCGCTCAAGCACTTGGAATTTCGAAATATGATTCAAAGTTTGAAGAAAGTAGACACACTAAGATTTCCAGAAAACTGAGTCTCATGATTTTTAGATGTTCGTATTGACTTGCACGAATTTTAGAAGTTGGAGGACAAATTTGGGAAAATTGATCATAATATCTTCTAAATCATTTTTGGTGTTCTATTAAGGAATTAATGGTTAAGCTTTAAGTTTATCACTTTTAACATGATTTTTGGTTACTTATTAGGCTATAGAGATGTGAAATTTAATTTAGCATAAGCATTCAAAGTTAAAGATTTTCAAATAAAATGTCAGTTTCATACTTATTAGGATTAAGTTTCCAACTTAACCCATAAAGCTCTTTAAGTCACCTCTTTCGAGTACTACACAGAGGCAAATTAAACAAAGATATCAAAATATATTTGGGGAAACTATACAAGAATATAAAATCCAGTTTATAATCTCAACAACCAAACATTCAAGTTGTTGAATATGTTTGGGGAAATGAAGTCGAGTAAAAAAAACAGAGGCAAATTAAACCAAAACATCAAAATGATGTTGTTTCAGCAATAAAAACATCAACAAGAACCTACAGACTGCAATAATAAATACACCACCTTATTCTTCATTTTATTTGTGGAGGTTTTTTCATTGAGGCATTTCATCGAACACTTGGTGTTCAGAAAAAAAATATGTAAGTTATTACAATGTCTATTCGATTATGTGGAACAAGATAGAAGTTAATTACCCTAAATGAAAGAGTAATGAAGCAACAATAACAACAAGAATCACAAATCATCCAACATGTATGTATTTGACGTCATTCAAAACTCATAAGATCAAATATGTGTAAGGAATAGAGGACAATTACCAAATATATTTGATGTCTGTTCCAAAATAAGGAACCAAAAGAAAATCGGGATATGAAACCCTAGAAAAAAAACTCGATGTATAATGAAGAATCACTTGACCAACACAATTCGGAAATCAAATTAATCATTTGTTTGGCGAGGGGATCGTCTTCTAAAGGAGAATTGGTGGTTATGTGAGGAGAAACGAGAATATGAGGATGGAAAGTTTGAAGATTATGGAGGAAATGAGCTCGATGACAGTAGATGAAAGTGGTTTCTGATGAAGGGACGAGTGAGACAGAGGGAGGTACAAACATGAAAATAGAAAACATAAATGAGTGGCTTAAATTTGTTCTCAGTTGTTCTCATTCTAATATATATATATATAAAGAGAGAGAGATAGAGAGAGAGAGAGAGAGAGAGAGA
Organism: Lactuca saligna; assembly: GCF_052625555.1. Taxonomy (NCBI): domain Eukaryota; kingdom Viridiplantae; phylum Streptophyta; class Magnoliopsida; order Asterales; family Asteraceae; genus Lactuca; species Lactuca saligna. The sequence goes on from NC_136418.1 coordinate 191,553,236, forward strand.
AAGAGAGAGATACAGGATAGGGTGAGGACTCATTTTAAAGTAAGTACACGTGAGGACACCTTAAAAAAATTGAAAACAATCTAAAAAAATACAAATCATAAAATCGAGCATAGATCTATGTCCGAGAGAACAAAATTGAAAAAAAATTGGATCATTAAAATTGAATCATGGATCATAATGATGCAAAATAAAAAACTAAAATCGACTCAGGGATCAATTTTAATGATGCAAAAAAAAAAATCCAATTTTTTCTCTTGGACATAGATCTATGCTTGATTTTATGATTTGTATTTTTTTTGATTTTTTTACAATTTTTTTAAGGTGTCCTCACGAGTCTTCATTTTAAAATGAGTCCTTACAGGAACCGGACTATATATATATATATATATATATATATATATATATATATATACACACACACACACACACACACACCCAAACACAAAGACTTCTTATCCCTACATACCTTGTATATATAAACTTTAAATGGTTTTGAAATATTTTTAGGAGTTCGACTTTTGAAAGTGGAGTTTTTCCATTATCCATTTCCATTGAAACGTCTAACTTTAAACCTTCCCAAATTTAAGATTACTATTTATACATATGCTCAAATTAGAAGATTGCAGTTTTAGATAACGAATATACCTTAGACTTTTAGTGTAACGTCCCAAAAATTCAAGCTAAATTTTTTATTCAATAATATAAGTAAATCATTCCAAATGTTTTCATAAAATGATTAAGTAATAAATTATTTCCATAACATCATCATCTCATACTTCCAAAATGTATCATATCATCATAACAACGGATATCAAAAATCAGTAGTGATGTTCATGTCGTACAATCAAGCTGACACCTTCCCCAATAAGAAGAACTACCTAAAAAACTTTAAATCAATAAATATATGGATCAATCTTAGTGAGTTTCCTAAAATACCAAGCACGAAAATAGACATACAATGCATACAAACAAGACTCTCAACTCTACTTCCGATCCACCATACAAGAAAAGGTTTTCGGCTCCAGTGTAGATCCACTAAGTCAACGGCTCTCGAATCTAGTGATGATCCAACATAAACCTTAGTTATGATGGTTCCTAATTCCAGTGTTGGTCCATCATCAACCCTGAATTTCTATGCTTTCGGCTCTATTACTGGTCCACCATCAACCCCTCTGCATAATGTCAACATATCGTACAATCAAAAAATAAAAAAATAAATAGGCAAGCTACTATATTAGCCTACCTTTGTAATCATTATACTATAGTCCCTATCATATAGATGATATATATTATAATGTTATAGTATAGAGATATAACTCACCTAAATTGAAAACTGACTAAACACAAAATGCCACCCGAACACGTAAGAATCAGTCTCACAAACCACTTAGAATACAAAATGCCAAAACTTAGAATATAGCTCATCCTTAATGTTTAACCAAAAGTCAAACTTGGCCAAAATTCAAATTCAATGGTCAACGGTCAACACGTCGTGACCCACACCTTGGTAGCATTGCGAACACAAGAAGATAAAACAGTAATGACTTGAACTGCGACACCCTAATGGTAATGTCATGATTTATGGTAATATAGGAAACTTTACTTAATGTCTTAATCCTATAATACCAGTGCTTAAAACATCCAGAATACTACAAAATCACGATATGAAATGGTAAATCTTAGGGTCTTTTGGGTTTGTAGAGTCTTATAGGATTAACACTAGAGTCTTACACTCCATTGGGTCCAAAAGACCCTAAGATTTAAGCTTTGGACATGGAGTTTTCCAAACTCCCCAAAAATCCCATGAAATGGTACGATATTTTGCATAAAACTTAGATCTAAGCATATAAGCACATAAGCTTTAAGCATTGGTCTTATAGGATTTACACCAAAGTCTTACACTCCCTTGGGTCCAAATGACCCTAAGATTTAAGCTTTGGACCTGGAGTTTTCCAAATTCCCCAAAAAAATCCCATGAAATGGTATGATATGTTGCATAAAACTAGGATCTAACCATATAAGCACATAATCTTTAAGCTTGAAGACTTACAAAAGTGCAGAAGTTGCTAAAAAGACTGAATCTTTCTTTAATCATGTTTCTTTGCACCACAAGGATTTCTTTTCCCCTTCAAGGTACACAAACAAGAACATAAGGCTAAAAATAAAAGATATGGAGGCTAGGGTTTGCAATAGATTCTCTTTAATGAAGGAGGTTGAGAATAAAGAAAACCTTAAACATATCGTTCATTAAATATGGCTCAATGAATGAGATTTAGGATTTTGGGCTATAAGGACTTCACGTCGCGGCCTTTACAAGGTCGTGTCGCTACTTATCGAAATGGAACGTGCCACGACTACTAGGTAGTCACGTCGTAAATTCTCCAAAACTTCAAATCAGTCTTAACTTCCAGAAGTAAACAAAATAACAGAAATCTGGTGTTACATTTATAAATCCATGTTTCATGTAGTGGTTATTCATTAACCTATGTTTTGATATTATTGTATACCATCATATACATTCTAACATTCAATTTTAATTGTTTAACTTGAATTTTTGAGACCTAATATCCATTACGACTATTTTAAATAACTAATTGTTTCCAAAAGTTAACCCTATTTATTTTATAGCATCTAGATTTTTACAGGTATAATTCTTTTAAATTCCTTTATGCTGAATTTGAAATTAGGAAGCAATGCCCTATGCTAAGCGTATGTGAAGGATTTTGGATGAGGGTTTAACGAACTATGTTGAACATAGGTTAGCCTACATCCAGCATATCCACGTTGAACCAAAACCCTAACCTAGGGTTATGAGCCCTATTTAAAGGCTCTAACTCTTGGGATCCTCCCCATGTCCAACCTCCACTCCCCTAAATCGTCCCTTTCAAAACCTAGCCATCTTTTGTGAGTTTTTGGCCCTTGGAGTGATTTGTATGATCATTTGAAGGATAATGTGATTTGTGGAACCAACTAAAAGCTCCAATCTATGTAGAACTAGATGTTGCAAATGATCATCCATCCATAGAAGGTATAAAGTTTATACCTTGATTCTTGTTCATGTTAGGTCTTGTTTGGTTATGAAATTATATGCACTTCATCCCCATTATATTGTTCTATGTGAGTATGTGTTACTCCAAACCAGTTAAGTGTCATTTCCTAGTGTTTTGGGTTTGTAGACTCATAAAAATGAGAGCTTGGACACTCATATTCGTCCATGCATGAGTTATTGGGCATAAGTTAACTTTAGGGACTTAGGGTTGGGTTATTCTCTTCTTAGCCATGTAGATGGATAAAGTGGAAGTCTTTATCCATTAATACGTCCATTGGATTCATATCTAAATTTTTTCCCGCCTAGAGCTTTACGCCAAGCATAGAGCAGTATGTCACGCTAAGCGTAAGTGAACTGAGGGTTGACCATTGACTTTTTGACCAATTTGACTTTTGGTCCATTTTGTTGAGACTTAGTATTCGAGGATAAAAATGGTATTTTTCCCCAAAGGAAGATAAAAATGAAGCAAGACCCTTTGCGGGATAAATATTACCTTAATTGTTTATTAGGGTTTTATTATGTGCATATTTAGAGTGAGGAGATGTTTTATCACCATCTTCCCGACCTTCTGAGCTGCGGTGTAGTTAATCTAATTAGCTAGGTGAGTTTTCTCAGTATACTTTATACTGCAGTATGTATCCCTTGTATATTAGGATGTTGGCATGTTGTAGTGATATGTTAGACATGTAGATTTTTTATGATTACCTGTGTTTGCTTGTTATTATTTATTTGCATATGTTGAGATATTGTAGTTGGTTAGAGGTGGTCAAGTTATGTGTTGTAGGCCAAGAGACTCAGGCGGTCGAATTTATACTGTAGAACCAAGGGGAGTGGCCCGACTTGGATTTTGTGGGCTTCGTTAGTGGTCCATCCTTATGTTGTTAGCCTTGTGTGCATGCATCGTATGTGTATTGTTGTGTGTGGTATTTTAGGAAACTCGATAAGATTTGTCTTATAGTTGTGGATTTAAATGTTTTAGGTACTTATGAGGATCAGAGAAAGGTGAAGGCGTGATTGTACACATCATCCAATAGTCTTCGTGATTTGAGAGATGTCACGTTTTCATCATAGTTGCAGAAATCGGGATTAATAGGCGATTAATCGTGGATTAATCGCTTGGCATTCTCCAACCATTAATGATTATCGGGATTAATAGGCGATTAATCGTGGATTAATCGCTTGGCATTCTCCAACCATCAATGATTAGGGTATTAATCGGAAATTTAGGATTAATCGGGTTTGGCAGGATTAATCGGTCTTGGCGGGATTAATCGATCAACAAAAGTCAACAAAAGTAAAAAAAAAAGTCAAAAAAGTCAAAAAAAATTAAAAGTTTAATTTTTTTTTTTCAAAAAATCAACTTTTTTTTTACTCCAAAATTTTCAAATTTTCAAAATTTCAAATATTATACCAAAATGTTCATATTTTCGTATTTTCAAAATTTTAAATTACAAAATTTCTTATTTTCGTATTTTGAAGTACTTGTTTTTCTTATGATATATTAATATCTGATTAATTTTATTATTTTATTAATAATCTATGGTCTCCGATTAATCCACGATTAATCCCCGCCAACACCGATTAATCCCTTAACACCAGTCGACCATCAAGCTACCGTCGAGCGGTTTTTACAACCCTTGTTTTCATACTCTGATTTTTATGATATATTTTGAAACAATGATTTGGAAGGTTCTTGGTTTCATAGAAAACAAATTTTATCTATTTTAAAAATGAAAATGTTTATACTATGGTTTTTGGGATGTTACAAATTGGTATTAGAGCCCTGGTTTGAGGGATTTGAATGAACACTCGTGTGATTCCAAATTGAAACTAAGGATCTGCAAGTTTTTACAATAAAGTTTTAATAAAAAGAAAAGGGTCTAGGAGGATGCGATATGTACACTCACCCAGAGCTTAAAGAAGAGTAATATCCTAAAATATTGACACATGTTAAATGATTATTTTTCTTATATATGAAATACTAGAACTGCATGCTAGTAAATAGGCTAAGGATTCTCAGGAATTGCATGATAGAATTTCCTGATTATTGTGATGCTATCCTAGGGAATTACTTTGTTATGCTAGTTGGAACTGATATTATTAATGTTGGTTGTTGAGTGTATGCCCCATGCTTGTACATAATTACATTTTTATAACCTTAGAATTCTTGATTTGGCCTTACTTCATGTTCCATAATTTGTTGTGGGCTTATGGTAGAATCAATCATTCAACTGTCTATTGGGTCCTATATTATGTACGACTAGCATATACGAGGCGAGTATCAATGATAGTGGAAGTTCCTTGCAGCATGAGAGCAAGGTTTAGGAAGTCTTAAAATAAGAAACTAGGAGCTAGTGGTTAAATTTTGGAGTACATATTTAGGAGTGCTAACAATCCCAGTAGTAGTAGGCCTAGTGATATAGAATTCATGGTGATTATTGAGATAAATGTAGGTAGGTGTGGAAGATAGTATGGGTCACACTATCGAAAGCAAAGGAATGTACGATTGTCAAGGGGAGCCATAAACATTTTCAGAAGTAGGTAGATGAGTTTATAATGTGTTGACACTATGAATTGATTATGACCTTTGTCCTATCTATTTTCAGGTGCGAGCAGCCCATAGAAGCCAGGGTAATTGATGATGAGATCTATGATTTGATTTCCACTCTCGTGACCTTAGCAACCAGAGAGAAAACTATAGAGCCTTTTGGTTCTGTCAAGATCACATTGATTAAGATGTTTGATGAGCGTTACATTGTTATCAATGATGTTGTTGTCGTAGTAGCCATTTTAGCTATCGCTTTTACAGGACTTCGGGGAGGAAGATTGATGTAGTATCGGGAGTTTAGTAACATAAAGCCCTTAGAGTTTGATGGGGAAGATGACTCTATCATCACCATGAGGTGGATCTATGATGTGGAGGGATATTTTTACGCATGTTGTTGTCTAAAGAACTTGGATTTAAAATTTACACGAACCTTATTCGCTTACGCGTGAAGGACTGGTAGAAGTTGGCGACTTAAAAGTAATCTCCTACGGGGCGGAGTATAGTGACTTGGGAGTAGTACACTAATATGTTCCGTATGGACTATGTTCTATCGGTAGAGAGAGAGAGAGAGAGAGAGAGAGAAAGAGAGAGAGAGAAAGAGAGAGATAGAGACAGACAAACAGACAGATAGACAAAGAGATGAGGGAGAAAGGGGAGAGAGAGATTAGATCAAGAGTATATGTTGCTCAAGAAAATCGATTAAATCAGTTATGGATATCACCATAATGATCACAAAGAGAGCCTTATTTCGCCCTTAGTATGCTGCTTTAGAACAGGTATAGATGTCGCGATACTTAAGCATGTTCAAGACTAAGATCAGAAAGTTTGTATTAAATACACAGTACCATACCATATTAGAGATGCATTCGCAAGACTGGAGGAGAGAGATTGAGTTAGAGATGCAAATGAGAGAGAAGAGGCAGACCCTAATTCAGACCCAACCAACAGCTAAGCAGTTTAAGCCCTTTAATTCTTAACCTGGAGGCCAAAAGGGCACACTTGTAGCAATTTTTGTAAGGTGCAAGAGGCTTTTTTTTCGGTCAACGACCATATGCCATAGGTGTGGCAAGGAGCACCATTATACGAGGGATTTCTAGCATCTGCAACAACAACAAAAAATTATGAGAGTTTGTTATCATTGTGATAACTGTCCCTTGCTTGCTAGGCCAGTGTAGGCATTGTACCTTACGACATTGAGGATCAGAGAGGGTCCCCATGGGAGTGTTTCTTCCCCAAAAATAAGGGACATGCATATCAGTTGACAGTGGAACAGGATAGGGTGATGCATGACGTCGTTATTGTTATGTCTCTATCTATGCTTTTGTCATCTCTTATTTTAGTTTGCATGCTTATGTTTATGTTTTTCTTAGGTACATTTCTAGTGAATTCCATGTCTGCTTTAGTGTTGTTTGAATCATATGTGAGTTGGGCATTTGTATATTTATATTTCAGTAGGAGCTTCAATGTAGCTCTTGGGGTATTGGAGTTTCCGTTGTGAGTTTCCATAGCTGACAAACACAAGGTGTCTTCTACGAGCGTTTTTCGCAATTAAGTGACAAAGATGTTTGGGGTGCATTTCCATTTTGACCTGGTCCCTATTTTAATGAGGGATGTGTGCGTGATTGTGGGTATGGATTGGTGGAGCGGTTTGGGGATCTCATCGACTATAAGTGATAGCTAATGGTGGTGCATACTCTTAGTGGAGTTTTGTAGGGTACCAAGGTTGGTCCAGTGAGGTATTTACAGTAGTGTTTTGTGGGGTATCTCTCTTTTGTTGTCGGTACCCGAGAGGACAATAAGTGATTGATCTCCGATGTTCCCATGGTCTGAGAGTCCCCAGATGTGTTCCTCGAGGATTTTCCTAGTGTGCCGATGGGAAGGAAGGTTGAGTTCAGGATCGATATGATCCTTGGGGTGACCCCTATTGCTAAGGCGCCATATCGCTTCGTGCTGCCCGATATGCAGGATTTATCCTATTAGATTCAGGATCTATTAGGGAAGGAGTTTATCCTACCGAGTAGTTCACCCTAGGAAGCATCGATTTTGTTTGAGAAGAAGAAGGATAGTTCTTACCATATGTCTATAGACTATCGAGATCTGAATAAGTTGATAGTAAAATACTATTATCCACTCCCGAGGATTGATGATCATTTTGATCAGCTAGAAGGTGCATATTGGTTTTCTAAAATTAATTGAGGTCAGGGTATCACCATATGACAGTCCGGGAGAAGAACATGTAGAAGAAGAGCTTTCGAACTCTGTATGGCCATTATGAATTCGTGGTGGTGCCATTTGGGCTCACCAACACCCCAAAAGCGTTCATGGACCTAATGAACCGAGTGTGTAGGTTGATGCTTGATCGGTCAATTATTGTGTTTATTGATGATATTTCGGTCTATTCCAAGACCAGGGAGCAGCATGAGGATCTCATGCAGAGATTCTTGGAGTTTTGAGGAAAGAAATATTTTTTGCTATGTTCTCTAAGTGTGAGTTTTTGTTGTGCGAGCTTCAATTTTTAGGATACCTCATCAATAAAAATGTAATTTTGGTCGATCCAACCAAAATCGAGGTTGTGATGTAGTGGGAGGTCCTAAAATCTCCATATGAGATCCAGAGTTTTCTAGGTTTGGTCGAGTATTATAGGAGGTTCATTTAAGATTTCTCCAAGATTGTTGTCCCTCTCACTTACCTGACAAACAAGAGTGTTGTTTTCCGTTAGGGGCCTGAGTATCAGGTGGTGTTCGAGACCTTAAGACATAAATTACTTGAGGCTCCAGGGTTGACCCTCCCATAGGGTGTCAAGGATTTTGTAGTATATTGTGATTCTTCTATCAAAGGATTGGGAGTAGTACTTGTAGGTGTTATGTATTGTTTTTTATGTTATGTTATGATTTTGGTAATACATGATGAATTTGTTTTCATATGTTAGTATGTGGTATTTTTTGCATAATGTTTTTTACGTTGTGAGCGAGCCAGTGATTTGGTCCATTCTTCGTTATACGTCATAGGAAACGTACTTCGATTTGTGGCATGGTGTATAGGTGTCGCGATGTAGTGAGCAAAGCAGGTTGTTGTGAATATTGGTTGCCATAAAGTGAAGAAAGGGAAACCACGACTTCTTTTAACCCACCAAAGCAGAGTGAGGTCTTGTCCGCATAATAGTTTCGAGCAGTGATATATTTCGAGTTAGAGATCCTTTGTTCACAGTCCCACTCCCAAACCCCAGAGAGAAGAAGTTTGATGATTTCAAGGTTTAAGAGAGTTCAAGTGGCGATTTTACTTGCTTGGAACTTGGTAAGACCATCTCAAACCCTTGTAGTGTTTTTTTCCTCCATTTTCAAGCATTTGAAGGTTTTAATGGTGAAATTCGAGCTTAGGTTTTTGATGCTTGATTCTTCCAAGTAATCTTGCTAATAATGTTTGATTATGTGTCTAGAAACCTAATCGATGAATTGTATGAAGTTTTAATGGTTGAAATACATGATTTGATTCTAGGGTTTTGAAACCCTAGAAATGGAAGTGAAGAATATGATGATTGGGTAGCATAATTTAGCTAATTTGAGAGTTATTGAGTTTGTTTGATGTAGTTTGACAAGTATTTTAGCACAGTGTGATCCATTAGGGGTTTTATCCAAAAAATGAGTTTTTGGCTAAAATCACAAGTGATGTCTTAATGGATTAAGTGATGTATGAGGGGCTTATTGTATGTAAATGTTCTAGGTGGTAAGCCTATTAAGATAAGCATTGGAGAAGTTGCATGGAGGTTGCTATTCCCATAACATAATGTGAGTTATACCGTCCCTTTAGAGTAAGATACATGTTATAGAGCATGTGAAAGTGTGTGAATGTATGGAATTAATTGTTAATTACATCATCGTTACATTTCACTATGATACACAACTTGTGTTATGTTTATGATCTGTATGTTATACATGTAAAGAGTTAGATTAAGGGATCCCTAAGAAGAGTGTGTTAGAGTATGCATGGAAACAGAGAAGATGATGACCAATAGTTCACCACTCAGTATATTTATAGATGCTTGGTTACCTATGTAACAAGCTATATATGTTATGTATGATTATGTTATAACTCACCAGACTTATAGTATGATTGATATTGTTTCCGTGTGTTTAATAGGTTCTTGTAGGAAGCATTATATAGTGAGGACTTAGAAGCATCAAGGACCATATACTAGACATTTGTTTTCGCATTTATCCTTGTTTGCTTAGTTGTGGTTATGATATGGAATTGGTAACACCTGTGATTGTTTTGTTAGGAATACTTATAAAAGTTTTTGAAACTTTGGTTTTTGGCATCTTTTATGTAAAACTCGGATATTAATCACAGTTTTTAAATATTATATGTTTATGAAAAGTATGGGTTGTTACATTTACCATGAAAGTTCTACACACCTCTTAGTTATTAAGTTTGTTTTCCATACTTGTCTTCTGTTTGACCAAATTTAATAAATCAGGAAAATATATATTAGACATAATTTCTACTATTTTTTTTAACAAACAATTTAACATATATACATTTCGTATTTTCCGACTACCATGAACCACCGATACAAGCAATAATAAAATCCTCATTTGAAAGATTTAAACTCATGTTTTTACCAAAATTAGACAAGGAATGATGGTCAATTTTTTTACAAAATCATTTAGGGAAATGCGGTAAAGATAGTGATTTTTTTAACAAAATCAGATAAGCAAATGTGGGAAAAGGTGGTGATTTTTTTAAAAGGGATATGTTTTTTCAGTGGTGTTGGTGTGTCTTTCATTCTCCAAATTAACTTTGAGCAAGGACTTTCCACATGATTTATGGTAAGGATCAAGGTTTTCAAGATCGGGAGCTTACATAGGATCATTTGTCGCTTTGCAAGATCGTGATCGTAAGATCCTACCACAAACATTTTAATGCATAAAAATACATTTTCACCCATCTGTTAACCATTCAGTTAACAATAATTTTTTAAAACATAAAAAATACATATCTAATACATCATTTAGTGATAAAACATTTCAAAATTGGTATTCTATGTAGTTAGTCCATGTAAAAATATTAGAATTTTGTTTTGAAAAAATAGTCACGGTCCTACGATCTTACGATCTGACCACGATTTTACTGAAAAACAATCGTAGTGAGATCGTGATCGATTTTCCTAGCTAAGATTGAAGGATACCATGATCCTTTGATCAAGATCATGATTTTGACAACCCTGGTAAGGATGGTTATTGTACTTCCTCGAAACCTAGAAGATCTTGGTTTAGTCCCTAGATTGGTGGGCCATTCGTTCCTCATGCTATTTGAGAGAGGGAGGGTTAGAACTTCATTCATATTTCCGTATTAGGGTGGGGGTGAGAGTCTTACTTCTTTTTGGCATGACGTGTGGATAGATTGTTGGTGATTTGTTATCATAAATGTAATTTAAGTGTAATAGGATTAATTTTTTGACCAAAAAAAATCTTAATAAATATTAAACAAGTAAGGGAGGTGTAAAGTGCACACTTGTTTAAGGGGTATAGCCCCTGGCTGGGGTCGAGCTGAATTCAATGTGGAAAGCTTGATATTTGAAGATTAGAACACATTATTATCATCATCCCAAGGTATGTGTTCAATATTGCAAGTAAAGGAGGTTGAATTTTTATTCTTAATAGTTCTTTTGAAAAATTGCATTTACAGGTGCAAGAATAAAAGGACTATCTATTTAAGCATAAAGTTTAGGTGCTTTAGGAAGTTAGGACTTGGCTTTGATATGCTTATTGAAGGATGGAACACAAACTAGTAAAGTATAGTGTCAAGTTAGAATTTGTGAGAATGTAAACTCTAGTGTATATTGTCTTTATGTATTTACTATGAACAAAAAGGGTTTAATACTTAGTGAGACCCTGATATTCGAATATTTGGAATGAATAATACACTAATGTGAAATTAAATCGTTTGGAAATTTCATTTATGCATCTGTATGTTGTTGTTATGCTTTGTTTTAAGTTAACCAAGATTACACTTAAATGGGGGAGGTTTGTTGGTGATTTGTTATCATCAATGTTATTTAAGTGTAATACGACTAATTTGTTGATCGAAAATGATCTTGATAAATATTAAACATGTAAAGGATGTGTGGAGTGCATACCTTTTTAAGCTTGATCAAGTTTTTCAAAGTACACTATTATTTAAGGGCGAAGCCCCTGAATGAACAAGGGTCCGAGGGCAGCACCCCTAAGAGCGGGATTCAAGGGGTGGCAGCCCTTAGCAAGGTCCAAGAGGCAGAGCCCTTGGTTGGGAGTACCACCCACATACTTTAATCTGAAAGCGATATCATAATTCTTAGAATTTCCAAGCCTTTCTATACGTCAAATTTTTTAACATAGATGAGGTGCCCCTTTCAGTGAGGTTTCATGGGATTTTTACCCTTGATACTTTCAGACATTCTTTGTTTTGAGAGCGTTTGTCGACAAGTTGGTTATAGAATCTTTATGACAATATCCAAGAATAGGTATTGAGCGTTATTAGTGGGATAAGCTTTTGAGTTTAATGGAGAGGGTTGAACTGGATTTGTCTTCTTATAGGTTCGGTTGGTTGCTAGATGTCTTTAATTCTTTTTCGGTGTCGTCAACTCATCAATTCTTGGATAGTGGTTTGCTTGCCACAGGGGGTATGAATACTTATTGGAATAATTCTATTCCAATTAAGTTAAATGTTTTTTATGGAGGATGTGTTTACATTGTATTCCTACTAGAGAGAGACTCTCATATTGGGGTATTCTATTGGATTCGATCGTGTACCCTATTTGTTCCACTTTAGTTGAGACAGTTGATCATGTTTTCACATGTGTAGAGCTCCTAGATATTTGGGGTAATGTTACAGATTGATGGGAGAATTGACCCTTGGTTTGACCATCATCCAAATACCCGTTTTTATGTCTGTTTTGGTAGTTTTATGACAGTTTTAAACTGTCGTATGATAGTTTTCAGACGGAGATCATGAATCAGTTTGTGGTATCATCTTCTGGTACATTTGAAATTCACAAAAATCACATTCTCTATTATTTCTCTCATATTTTGAGTCTTATCTAATTAAAGATTAAGAGTATTACCCAAATACTTTAATATGAAAGTGATATCACAATTCTCATAATTTCCAAGTTTATACCTCAAATTTTCTAACATAGATTAAAGTATTTATGTGATCATGGCAAGTAGAGATTCTGTAAAGGAAATGACAAGCAATTTTGATAAATTGACGAAGTTTGAAGGCCAAGACTTTTGTAGATGGCAGAAGAAGATGAAGTTTCTCTTGACCACTCTTAAAGTGGTGTATGTTCTGAGTGGGACTTTTGTAGACCCATGCTAGAATTTGTTGAAGATGAAACTTTGGAGGCAACATGGAGGAGATCAAAGTGGGACAATGATGACTACATCTGTCGTGGTCATATTCTCAATGGTATGTCTGACTCTCTTTTCGATATTTATGTCAATGTCAAATATGAAAAAGAAATGTGGGATTCTCTTGAATCCAATTACATAACTGAAAATGCTTGTAGTAAGAAGTTTCTTGTTGGTAACTTTATGGGTTACAAGATGGTTTAGTCCTAGCTTGTTATGGAACAATTCCTTGAAATGTTAAGGATCCTTAGATGGTTTTCTCACCACGATCTAAAAATGGATGAAGCCATTTCTATGGTTGTGATTATTGACAAACTGCACCATTCCTAGAAGGATTTTAAACACAATCTGAAACATAATAAATAGGAATTGACTTTTGACTCGACTTGGAAGCCATTTACGGATTGAAGAGTCCTTAAGGACTAAAGAACTTGATAACAATCCTAAAGATAAGAACCAAGTTGGTTCCTCATTTGTGAAAATGGTGGATGGATAAGGATCAAAGAATCAAAAGAAGTCTAAAAAAGGAAATTTAAAGGAAAGGATGACAAGTCTTCCAACAAGAAGGCTAAAGTTGTTTGTTGTAATTGTAACAAATTGGGTCACTTCAAGAAAGATTGTCATTTTCGTAAAGTGAAAAAGGATGGTGTTGGATCAAGTGGATCCAAGGATCCAGAAAAGCAACAAGTCCAGATTTATGTTTACATGTAGAATTCGAAATATAGTCATAATTATATTTATGTGTTTTTCAAAGCATTTTATGTGCATGATGATAATGTTGCATGGTGGGTTAATTCAGGAGCAACAAGTCATGTTTGCAAAGATCTATATTGGTTCAAGGGCTTCCAACCAATTAAAGATGGATCTATTGTAAAGATGGGAAATATTGCAACTAAACCAATCAAGGGCATATGATATGTTTTACTTACTTTTACTTCTGGGAAATGTTTGTGATTGAACAATGTTTTATATGTTCTGGGGATTCGTAAGAATATCATGTCTGGAATTATATTAAATAATTGTGGTTACAAAGAAGTGTTAAAAAGTGACAAGTATATCTTTTCAAGACATGGTTCTTTGTTGGATTTGGATATGTATGTAATGGAATGATTAGCCATAAAATTAATCATCCTTCTATTGATAATTCTATTTTCATTGCTTCTACTTGTACTAGCAATACTTTTAATAAATCTAAATTGTGGCATAATAGACTAGGAAGCATTCATTACAAGAGATTAAAAGACATGTCTAAAATGAGTTTAATTACTGCTTTTGATATGCAAAATAATGAAAAATGTAAAACATGCATGCTAAGTAAAATCACTAGACAACCTTCCAAAGATGTTGTTAGGGAAAGCAAGGTGTTGGATCTTATACATAGGGATGAACATCGGAACCGGCCTAAACCAGAACTGCCCGGGAATTAAACTTAGTGGAAAATAGGAACCGAACCGGACCGCAGGTTCTACCAGTTCCGGTTCCTACCATTTGTTGTCGTGTCTTCAATGTTGGAATCGGTCCTCAAGAAATATCAATATATGGTTCCAGTTTTTGCTGGTTCTACCGGTTCTGGCTCCCATCAGTTCCTGGTTCCGGTTCTGGCTTTCATCCCTACTTATACATAGTGATTTATATGATTTTCATGCAACACCTTCCCTTGGAAACAAAAAGTATGTTGTTACCATTATTGACGATGCTTCTAGATATTGTTATGGCTATTTTCTGCATTCAAAAGATGAAGCTCTTGCTAAATTTAAAATTTATAAGCAACAAGTAGAGCTACATAAAAATGAATTAAAAAAAGTCTTGCGTACTGATAAAGGTGGTGAGTATTATGATCCAACTTATTTTTAATCAACTGGAATAATACATCAAACCACATCCCCTTCTATTCTATATTAAGTGAAGGGTTTTGGGGTGAGGCAATATTAATTGCATGTTACATCTTGAACAGAACTCCAAATAAAAGGAGTAAGAATACTCCTTATGAAATTTGGTGTAAAAATGTACCAAATTTGAGTTATCTCAAAGTTTGGGGCTGTAGAGTAGTTGTAAGGCTCACTGAACCCAAAAAGAAAACATTGGGTGGGAGAGGTGTAGATTGTATCTTCATTGGATATGCTGAGCATTCCAAAGCATATAGATTCTATGTTTTAGAATCTAATGACTTTGTGTCGGTAAATACTGTGATAGAGTCAATAGATGTTATATTTAATGAAGAAAGATTTACATCTATACGTAGACCATGGGACATGATTCATCAATCTTCCAGCAAGAGTACTACTCAAGCTGAAGATGTTTCTAGTGGTACAAATTCTATACCTGAACCTAGGAAAAGAACAAGAGCTAGAAAAGCTAAGTCTTTTGGATTTGATTTTCAACTTTATGTAGTTAAAGGAACAAGGAATGAGAATATATGTCAACATCAATATTTTGAATCTATGGCTTCTAGGGATGTTTATTTTTGGAAAAAATCAATTACGGATGAGATTGATTCTATCATGCATAACAATACTTGGGTATTGTCTTATTTACCTCCTAATTGCAAGGCATTGGGAAGTAAGTGGATCCTCAAAAGGAAAATGAAGGTGGATGGCACAACTGATAAGTGTAAATCCATATTAATTATTCAAGGCTTTAGGGAAAAGGAAGACATTAACTTCTTTGATACTTATGTTCCTATTGCTAGAATTTCCATTATTAGTTTATTGTTAGCTCTTGCAGCTATACATAATCTTGTGATTCACCAAATGGATGTGAAAACTGCATTATTGAATGGTGACTTTGATGAGAAATTTTACATGAAACAACCTGAAGGGTTTGTGATACCTGGTAATGCACATAAGGTGTGCAAGTTAAAAAAAATCATTATATGGTTTGAAACAAGCACCAAAACAATGGCTTCAAAAGTTTGATGATGTGATATTGTCTAATGGTTTTGCATTAAATCAGGCTGACAAATGTGTATATAGAAAATTTGATTCTTCTAGTAAAGGAGTTATAATTTGTCTATATGTTGATGATATGTTAATTTTTGGTACTCATTTGGGCGAAGTTGATAAAACCAAGAAATTCTTATCATTTAGTTTTGACATAAAAGAAACGGGGGAGGCTGAGGTAATTCTTGGTATAAGAATTAGAAAAGGAAACAATGGGATTTCAATTTCTCAATCTCACTACATTGAGAAGATATTGAAAAAGTTTAACTTTGAGAATTGTTCTCCTATAAGCACTCATATAGATCCTAATCTTAAGCTTCTACCTAATAAAGGATCTATAGTGTCTCAACTTGAATATTCTAGTGCAATTGGTTGTCTTATGTATGCCATGATGAGTACTAGGCCTGATATAGTTTTTGGTGTGGGAAAGCTTAGTAGATATACTAGTAATCCTAGTATACATCATTGGCAAGCAGTGAATAGAGTATTCAGTTATTTGAAAGGAACCATGGATTATGGTGTGACTTATAGTGGATATCCTTATGTTTTGGAATGTTATTCATATGCTAGCTAGATTACCAACTTAGAAGATCACTCTTCTACAAGTGGTTGGGTATTTCTTCTTGGAGGAGGAGCCATTTCTTGGGAATCCAAGAAACATACTTATATTACTAACTCAACTATGGAGTCTGAGTTTGTAGCATTGTCTGCTACTGGTAAAGAAGTTGAGTGGCTAAGGAATTTGATTTATGAAATTCCATTATGGCCTAAACCTAACATCTACCATTTCTATCAGATGTGATAATGCTACAAGCTTACCTAAGTCTTATAGTCAAGTGTACAATGGGCGACTAGACACTTAGGTGTTAGACATAGCATGATTTGTGAGCTCATCATGACTAGTGTGATATATATGGAGTTTGTGAGAACTCAGTTGAATTTGGCCGATCATGTAACCAAAGGGTTAGCAAGAGATCTTGTGTACAAGGTGGTCATAAGGATGGGTTTAAAGTCCACCTAAAATCTTTCATATTGAAATACCTAATTCCCATCTAGTGTTATATTAGATGTCAAGTTCAATGTGGAAAGCTTGATATTTGAAGATTAGAACACATTATTATCATCATCCCAAGGTATATGTTCAATACTACAAGTAAAGGAGGTTGAATTTGCATTCTTAATAGTTCTTTTGAAAACTGCATTTGCAGGTGCAAGAATAAAAGGACTACATATTTAAGCGTGAAGTTTAGCTGCTTCAAGAAGTTAGGACTTGTGATAATGTAAACTCTTGTGTGTATTATCTTTATGTATTTACTATAAATAAAAATGGTTCAATACTTAGTGACACCAGGATATTTGAATATTTGGAATGAATAATATACTAATGTTAAATTCAATCGTCAGGATATTTCATTTATGCATCAGTATGTGTTTGCTATGTTTTGTTTTAAGTTAATCAAGATTACACTTAAATGGGGGAGGTTTGTTGGTGATTTATTATCATAAATGTTATTTAAATGTAATAGGATTAATTTGTTGAACAACAATGATCTTGATAAATACTAAACAAGTAAGGGAGGTGTGGAGTGCACACTTATTAAGTTTGATCAAGTTTTTCAAAGTACGTTGTCCTTTAGGGTTGAATCCACTAAATGAACGGGGGTTCGGGGGTAGCGCCCATGGGAGCAAGGTCCAAGGGGCAGAGCCCCTGGCTGGGAGTACCACCCAAACAAATTAATCTGAAAGTGATATCACGATTCTTAGAATTTCCAAGCCTTTCTATACCTCAAATTTTTAACATAGATGAGGCCCCCTTTTAGTGAGGTTTCATGGGAGTTTTACCCTTGATACTTTCAGACATTATTCGGTTTGAGATCGTTTGTCGGTAGGTTGGTTATAGAGTCTTTACGACGATCTCCAAGAAGCGGTATTGAGCGTTATTGGTGGGATAAGATTTTGAGTTTGATGCAGGGGGTTCAATTGGATTCATCTTCTGATAGGTTGGGTTGGTTGCTAGATTTCTCTAGTTCTTTTTTGGTGATGTCAACTCACCAGTTCTTGGATAGTGGTTTGGTTGCAACAGGGGGTATAGAGACTTATTGGAATAATTTTATTCCAATTAAGTTGAATGTTTTTTTATAGTAGATGTGTTTACATAGTATTCCTTAGAGAGAGAGAGAGAGAGAGAGAGAGAGAGAGAGAGAGAGAGTCTCTTATAGGGGTATCCTTGTGGATTCGATTATGTTCCCTATTAATGTTTTTTTTATGGTGGATGTGTTCCATGTTTGTTCCACTTCAGTTGAGACGATTGATCATGTTTTCAGAAGATGTGTGGAGCTCTTAGATATTTGGGGTCATGTTAGAGTTTGATGGGAAATTTAGATCCCTAATCCTATTTTCATTCATACTTTACTTACGTGGTCTGATATAAGGATGATGGGTGGTCACATATGGTCTTACAAGTTGTGGTGATGACGATGTTTTTGTGCATTTGAAATTTTAGAAATTCCACTATTTTGGGATGGTAAATCCTAGGAAATCCGGTATTTTGATGACGTGGTTGATAGATCATTTTTTTTTTTTTTTTGATTTATCATAAGTCAGAAAAGCTAGTTTGAGTTGAGAACCTTTCTATATCTTCAATTTTATTGTAATGTGTGTTTTCTAGCTTTTTGTTAGTCTTTTAATAAAAATCCACCATGTGTGGATTTTCAAAATACGAACTCGAATTTTCGAAATCCAGTTGACATGATAACTCATGTTTTTATTAGAAAAAACTATCTTTTATTTTTGTAGGTCAGCATCTATTAAAAAAAGATTTTCACAATAATCATCTCCAAAAATAATAAAGAAAGTCTTACGAAGAGATTTTCCGTAGGTGATAACATGTGAAAATCGTAGCTAAAAAGGTCCATTTGCTAATTTATTTATTTTTTTCTCTTGTATAATATTACATTTAGTTTTTGATTAGTATCATAAGAATTTTGTATATATTCGCATTCGAGTAGTGAAAAACGTGGCAAAGTTATTCTACAATATTAAACACTACGAAAATTAATCGAAACATAACATTTTACTTATCTTTATGTCCGATCCGAAGCAAAACCCTCTAAAATATCCCAACGGATTTGAAATTAATCATTTAAAATTGATACCAACTTCATTACCACATAGGAACACTTGTTGCGTTACCAAATTCACACGTTTGCCTTTTATTTCAGTTTTAATTGCTCAAACATTATGAATGCAAGATTCTACTTTTATCTTATCTCCTAATAACAATCTAAAACAAGAAATAATTCTTATACTTGATGGTTTAATCATGTGATCGACAAAAAGATACAAAGTTGGTTAATTATAAGTTTCGGGAAAGAATTTTTATCAACTGACACGTTTAATAATATTTTTTTAAATGATAAGATATGCAGAAAAGTTTATGTTTTTTTTAATTGGAAATAAATATGTTTGCTCACAACACATTCTTTAAATAATGTTATCAACAATAATCCTAATGACGAATCTAGAGTTAATGAAAATGATACATTGGAATACTTTGTTTTTTGAACGATCAAAGAATTTTATTAGAAACAACAAGCCAGGAGCAAGACTAAAAAAAATCCAAAATTACATCAAAACAAAAAAACAAGGATAGGATGTGGTAACCAAGAAGCCCAAGGAAACGAAAAAAAATCGACCTATTAAAACAATACATTGGAATACTTTGCTTATTCAATTGATTTTCGTATATATTTTTGAAAATTTTCAATTGTATTAACTACTAATATAGACAAATATTTGTTAGATACTCGACAACAAAACAAGATCTGTTTGGTAAGCAACAAGTTATCGGATGTTTGAGTTAATTTTTCGTTGTCAATATCTTGATCATATACAATCGTGTTACACGAAATTAAATCATGAGTAATCTACAAAATACACTTTCAATCCATAAAAAGGAACATTACTGGAGAGTATATAAAATGTCTGTATTCTTCAGAGTCCAAAAAATAGAAAAATATGAATATATGTTCATAAATCCAAAATCTTCACATGATCGACCCAAATTGTTCTTTAGCAATTAAAAAAACGGTTACTGGAAAAAGTGTCAATCAAATCGAGCTATTTGGCAAAATTGATCAGAAGATGTTAGGCGGTATGGTTGCCTCAGGCAGCTTGGGCTGCTAGACAACTTGGTTGTCTGAAAATATGATTAAGGTTTTCCTAGTGCATTTCATGTCCATAATTATGTATAGGTTTTAGGGGTGTTGCCTCATGGACACGTAAAGTAAGCTTCCATTTGATCCACGTATTTCATCATATTTTTTTTTATCAGATTTGTCTCTTATCTAAGTATACATTATGCACCCCTTAGCTTGTATTAGGCCACATTATAGATCTCAATAGACACTTGTGCTGATTACAGTTATACTAAATAACGGAAGAACCAACAATATGATAAATTAAATTTCATTATTCTATAATTTTCACTAGTTATACATCAATCGATTAATGACAAATACTGTTTATTAGGTTAAAACAATGGGTTGAATTTCTTTATGATAACTTAAATGTTCCTTTATTATAACTTACGAGTGTCATTTCAAACGCATTAATTGAAAACAACGCTATAATATATTAATCTTAAATCATTGACCAACAAATACTATTGATTCAAAAATTAGTAACAAATATGATAACTTAACAAAATATTTCACATAAATACACGAGTACTACTTTTTTATTAAGAGAAATTAAATATTTTTTTTTTATCTTTTTCTTCCTATTATCCCCCTACTCTAAATAGATTAATTTATTTTTAATTTTATGTGTCATTAAATACGACACATGTCAACATTTGATATGATAGAAAAATTTATAAGAATAAAATATAAGAAAATATTTAATTTCTCTTTTATTAATTATCCTTATTAACTAAGCTCATTTATCAAAACACATACTAAAATTTTGTTTATGTTTCAATGAAAACCGTGACTTTATGATGCGGATCATACAAAGGATACAAAAAAAATCTTTATGGATAATATATAAGTGAGAGAAAGACAAACATAATAAAAAAAAAACCTAACTTTAGAAGAAAATAAACTTTTGATCCATAAGGAATTTGGAAATGTGTGATATATTTTTAAAAGCTTTAGATGGGAAAGAGCTCCTAATAAGCTTCCAAGGGCAACCCTTCATCTGATCCAAAAAATCCTTTGTTTCACCCCCCTCCCCCACCCAAGTCATGATTTTCCAAATTTCGGTCAATTTTCCCAAAAAATATTAATCATGTTTTAATGAGATCTCATCCTCCACGAAGTTGCTTGGACGAAAGGACCCAAACTAGAATCGTTCTAATCGTATCACACCCAATGACACCAAATAGTGGAATAAAAATAACTAGGAGAAGGTTCAGTTTCACAAACCCTAAGAGGGTTAGAAATTATCCCTATGGGAGGAGTAAGAAGAGTCAGTGAAACTTCAAGCCAAGGTGCAAGGAAGAATGAAATCCCTAAGGTCCTATTTATTGCATTGGATCCCTTCCTGGGTTTTATACTCCTTCCCATATGGGATGGAATACCTAGAACAAAAATCACTCCTTTTACCATGTGGGACGGAGTGATTTTCATCCAACCCTAATTCCATAAGGGTTCTGGAACATTCCTGATTAACCAACTATCGATTAATGAATATTCAACCCTTTGATTAATTAAATTGTTAATTAATTCCTAAAATATATTTCCAATTAGTTTCTAATTAATTATTATCCATAATAATTAATAAACCAATTTCTTATTTATTTATTCTACTCAATTTGGGTCTCGAGGGCATCCCAAAAGGATCCAGTTGTTGTTAGAAATATTACCAATGGTTAATGACCTTAGACACTTTTCCCAACAATCTCCCACTTTGACAAGTCATCAACTATACGAGGACCAATACTTCTCGAATAATCAACAAAGAGTTAGTTACTCAATGCAACTACCAAACTCTTGATCTAATCAAGATTCAACCCTTAGATAAGTGATCAACTATCCCTTCGTTATATGATATATGTATGAGCTCGATACATGAATAATGGTCAGTCTCAGAATTCACGATTATGTTTCCTGATATAGGTTTGTGACGACTACATCTGACTACTAAATTGAACACATCAATTCCAGTCAGGTCTCGGCCAAGCACTTTAGATGTCAGCACCAAATCATCGAGGGGCCTATAGATATCGTTTTTCCTGTTAAGACAGAAGGAACAAATAAACTTTGACTACATAGTTTTTGTTGGGTTTTGAGCATAACATCATACCTATGGTGTACATGCAACCTAAATTGCTTTAACCTAGATTTTTCTAACTTGAACATACAACATTGGATACCAAAGCAATAAACCCTAATCCAGCATGCTTATTTCGAAATTAACATAATAAACAAGTTAGAATGATTACTTCAACTTGTTATGTAGTAATAACAAGAATTTCTTGACCTTTGAAAGCTTAGTGCCCCAAGTGTTGCACCTCTAATGGAGTCACAAACACTCTTGCAACAAGATGACTTAGGAGAGGGGAGGAAATCGGCTAGGGCTCTCTTGAAATACTTAGTGGCCGAAAACCTTAGTAGAGGGTTCCTTATATAGCTGTGGCTGCTAGGGTTTTCAGGTGGAAACCCTAATGCCTGACTTAGGCAACAAGCAGCCCATGAACTCCTTTCCTTAGAGCCCATGGATGAATTCTATAAGGATTCCTTATAGAAATTCGTCCACTCCACTCTATGGAGTCCATCAGCCCATTAATGCAACTATCAATGATTTGCATAACAGTACCTTAATTATTTAATCAGTCTTTTTTAATCACCAAATTAATTCCAAACTAATTTCTGATCAATATTAATTAAATAATATGATTTCCAAATAATATATTAATCTTGTAATATATTAATAAAACCATTTTAAGTAACAATTTATTATTCATATAATAAATTCTACTCTCTATCCTCTTGTCATCCTATCAAGTTACATGAGTGAAGGCAACCCAAAATAACCATGCTCATAATCAAATAAAGTACATACCAAAAATAGTTATGGGCTTAGACACCTAATCCAACCGTTTTTGTCTACTTCATCTTGTCACACATGGATATACCCTTTATAACTACCAGTTACAGATAGAGTTGGACTAGACCAGTGTATAACACAATCATAGAGAAAAACCCCACATGTATCTAGGTTTGAAGAATCGAAGATATTCTTATCTTAGAATTACTCGTGATTGGATCCATGAAGTAATCTCTAAGCACGGGTTGGTCCAATACATAAATCTTTATTAAGTAGTCATAAGTGTTAGCACAATCTCTATGGTATGTCCAATCAATATAGATAATCCACTAATGCTCATGACAATCTTGAATCACTACTTACTTCCAAGAGTATCATCGACTGTGGATGTTTGAGTAAATTAATACCTGACAATTGGGTCCCAAACATGCAAAATGAGAACGCAGTAATAAGCTAATTGAAATGATTGAACTCCATCATATATTAAGATCTCCACTTAATAATCGACAAATTGAATTAACAATTATACTGCTTTAAGTTCTCAGGTTTAAAACAAACGAAACTAAGAGTGCTTAAGCCAACTAATTTGTAAATCTAATGCCTCTCGACTTTGTCTGACTGTCAGACTTGTCAGTGACATTGGCTTATGGAATGGATCGAAAAGATTATCTTTCGATATGACTTATTGACTATGATTTCTTTACATTTGACTCACTATCAAATGTGTTGGTACTTACTAAGTATGTGTCTTGTGTGACTTGGGATCCATACTCGATGTAAGTTCACCCTTATAGTCACAAGAAACTTCAAAGGGACCATCACTGATTGAATTTCAACAAAGATGTCACTAATGAATATCTTTTAGTCACATTGTTTTCTTTGGAGTTTAACCAAGCGCAATATACTCTAAGTTTGTTAAATCCACTATGGTGTATTACTTGGTACTCTTCCAAGCTAATACATCACCATTCAGTAAAAGCACGAATTCCGACTGCGAACGAAATTGTTTTTATCAGTGAGGAACTTAGCATTAATGTAACTCTTATGATGATCTTTTCCATATTATCAAGATCATTTCCTCTGTCCTCCTAGGAAACTTAAGAATGTTCTTGATCTTGATTCATTGATTCTTATCAAATTGATCTAATCCAACTTCTCATGCTTACGAGTCATTAGATCTGTTACATGTCATGACATATATGATCGATCCTATAGCAGAAACATGTAGGACATGATTCATAACTTCTAGTTTAACAATAGAACCAGGACATTGGCATCGCTCAATATCATGCCATATTTATTAAACACGAACCTTTCCAAGTTCTGCATGTTGAGTTTCCTCAATAGTCCATGTACTTTGGCTTAATCCAATGAATCACTTTGATCTATCTCCATAGATTCTTATTATATACATGTGTTGTATCTCCCATGTATATCATAGTGAAACAATTCTCATACCAAACCAATTTTTTACACTTGCTAAGGTAGAACACAGTTTCCTATAAATCATACATTATCTATGTATAATACAAGGGTGAATACAATGCTCCCACTAGAATTGACATATATATGGTTTATCTATGTTTCTTGAAATTCAAACTCCTTGAAATTTCTAATTGAAACAAAGATTCCAATTACTCCCATTAGCTTTGACATATATATGGCTCATCTTCATTTCTCGAAATTCAAACTCCTTGAACTTTCTTATCATTAAAACAAAGATTCCAATTGCAAGATGCTTGTTTTCGATCCATAGTGAACTTCTCTTCATATCCTATCTTGGTTTGATTATATATATATATATATATATATATATATATATATATATATATATATATATATATGTTCCTATCCATGCTTGTTTCTTCTTGAAGATCAACCTTCACTTAATGGTTAAGGCCAAGTGTTTGATCTACCAAGTTTTCACATACATTGACTGAATCTTGCTCTTCATGTCCTCATTCTATGTTGTAGCCTTTAGGGCCTACCATAGGTTCTGATAGCTAGTACACTCTGATTACTATCTACTAGTGATACATATACCTCAACAATATAAACTCTTATATAAATATGTATATGATATCCTCTATCAGATCTATAAGGAAGAGGTGGAGGTATGTCAATTTCCTAAATAGCTCTTTCAATCCCGAATTGAATGTTAGGTCCAACTTTAGGTTCTTTTCTGGTTGGCTTTTGAATCTTATCAAGATCAACATAGCTCCCACTAGCCCTTTTGGATATTAACTCCTCTTGCAAGACTGCCATTCGAGCAACATACACTTTGTTCTCAAATGGTTTGTTAAACGAATATTAAAAATTCTTGATGGGTTCTCCAATGAGATAACACATCTATATTCTAATTCCTATATTGTCGAGTGCTTTATGAAGAGCGTAAGCCTCATAATCGTAGACTTTCATATGTGGTAGTGAGGACTGAATCCCACTTCACATATCATAATGTTTTGTGAACCTTACTAGTTGATACAAGACCAAAGGACTTCTCATAACACTGTTCATGGTACAATCCATGAATTGTTAGCAAACATAGTGTGACTCATCTAGTACAAAATCAATGAATGATTTGTTTCTCTATCCAACTGACACTCCTTGTGGTGGTGTTTTGGGTGAAGATAGCTTGTGAGACTCTTTCATAATTCCTTAGATTATCAATAAATTTTGGAATGAGATTCTCACTATGAGTGTCTCATCCTATTGCCTAATTAATTCTTAACTTCGCTTTATGAGAGCTCTAAACACTTGAAAGGTTCCAGATTCACGCTCATACGAAGTTGGTCTTACCATGTATCATGGTTAATCTAAATGGTCCATTAGTGTAAACCAATTCCAACAAATATTCACATCACCCAGTGATGTATTCATCATCTATCTTGATAAAAAAGGTCTGCATTTATCATGAGACTCGAGGTCAAATGATATCCAGGATCCGATCTAACCAGATACTTAGTAATGCATTTCTCATTTATGTATCCACGACTATGATTCCACAAATACACTTCACCCAAACCTTTGTATGTATTTGAATAAGCACTTATTATGGTCAATATGAACGATCCATTATACAAACTTATTTTAACAGATATTCACACAATAATACATTTTATTCAAATATTTGAATCAACTTTAAACTATTGTTACTATACTTGCTTCATAGATTTCATGACTTTCTTTTACCATGTTTGAATGTTCTACATTTAAATAAGTGAGAACTATCTCATTAATCATAATATAAACAATTTTAATCATAAGACCATAGACTAAACATTTGGAAACGGGTTTTTTCTTTTGATCCTATGAATAGTGGAAAGGCTTCAATATTCACGATCAAATTATCTTCACCATGTTTCAATCTTCTTATTTCATTTTAGTCACTGTACATTCTTGCAAATGTCAGTACATAATCCTTAGTAAAACACTTCAGGATTAGAAGCATTATTCCAATAGCATTATAAATCCATATATTTGATTGAACACCAAACATGGGAGAACTAGTTATCTTTTCATCCTATGGAAAGTAGCAAGGGCTCGTGATCCATGATCAAACTTAACTTATTCATGGTTTGGTCCTTTCACCTCATATATATATTTTGGGCACGATGCTTTCTTAGTCCTTTCTTGTTATGGAAACAAATATCTATCATAATAAGCCTTGCTTTTTCCTTGGCATTTGGGCTTAGATTAGGTATACCAACTGTAACGCTCGTAGATCCGGGCTAGTCAATTTAGAGACGATAAGCATCAAAAATGACTTTTTGATAGAAGATTACTTAGAAGGATTAATCTTAACTAAGTTATAGTATATGTTACAAGGATTCCGTACATATAAGTATATGCTACAAGGATTCCATACATATAAAGAAAGCCGAAATCCGAGTTATAACGAAGAAGTTATGACCTATCGAAGTTTCGCGAAAGAACAGACACGACACAACGCGACGTAAAAAGTGAATTTACGTTAGAGTGATATTTAGCCTTAGCGATCTAAACAAAAGTCGTAGAATACGTTAAACTGTGAGCGTGCATGAAAAGAACATCCAAATCTGACTTCGTATGAGGAAGTTATGATTTTTCTAAGTTTCGACTTAGCAGTATGCAGCCCGAATACTCGATTTGAGATCGAGCGGTTTTTAGCCAAAACAATCTAAACAAGAATCGAAGATCTCGTTAATAGTAGTGAAACGATAAAAAGATAGGCGAAAACGGACGTCGGATGAAGAAGTTATGAATTTATAACGGAGTTTTCCTCATAATCGTAGACTTTCATATGTGGTAGTGAGGACTGAATCCCATTTCACATATCATAGTGTTTTGTGAACCTTACTAGTTGATACAAGACCAAAGGACTTCTCATAACACTGTTCATGGTACAATCCACGAATTGTTAGCAAACATAGTGTGACTCATCTAGTACAAAATCAATGAATGATTTGTTTCTCTATCCAACTGACACTCCTTGTGGTGGTGTTTTGGGTGAAGATAGCTCGTGAGACTCTTTCATAATTCCTTAGATTATCAATAAATTTTGGAATGAGATTCTCACTATGAGTGTCTCATCCTATTGCCTAATTAATTCTTAACTTCACTTTATGAGAGCTCTAAACACTTGAAAGGTTCCAGATTCACGCTCATACAAAGTTGGTCTTACCATGTATCATGGTTAATCTAAACGGTCCATTAGTGTAAACCAATTCCAACAAATATTCACATCACCGAGTGATGTATTCATCATCTATCTTGATAAAAAAATGTCTGCATTTATCATGAGACTCGAGGTCAAATGATATCCAGGATCCGATCTAACCAGATACTTGGTAATGTATTTCTCATTTATGTATCCACGACTATGATTCCACAAATACACTTCACCCAAAACTTTAGATGTATTTGAATAAGTACTTATTATGGTCAATATGAACGATCCATTATATAAACTTATTTTAACAGATATTCACACAATAATACATTTTATTCAAATATTTGAATCAACTTTAAACTATTGTTAATATACTTGCTTCATAGATTTCATGACTTTCTTTTAACATGTTTGAATGTTCTACATTTAAATAAGTCAGAACTATCTCATGAATCATAATATAAACAATTTTAATCATAAGACCATAGACTAAACATTTGGAAACACGTTTTTTCATTTGATCCTATGAATAGTGGAAAGGCTTCAATATTCACGATCCAATTATCTTCACCATGTTTCAATCGTCTTATTTCATTTTAGTCACTGCACATTCTTGCAAATGTCAGTACAGAATCCTTAGTAAAACACTTCAGGATTAGAAGCATTATTCCAATAGCATTATAAATCCATATATTTGATTGAACACCAAACATGGGAGAACTAGTTATCTTTTCATCCTATGGAAAGTAGCAAGGGCTCGTGATCCATGATCAAATTTAACTTATTCATGTTTTGGTCCTTTCACCTCAAATATATGTTTTGGGCATGATGCTTTCTTAGTCCTTTCTTGTTATGGAAACAAATATCTATCATAATAAGCCTTGCTTTTTCCTTGGCATTTGGGATTAGATTAGGTATACCAACTGTAACGCCCGTAGATCCGGGCTAGTCAATTTAGAGACGATAAGCATCAAAAATGACTTTTTGATAGAAGATTATTTAGAAGGATTAATCTTAACTAAGTTATAGTATATGTTACAAGGATTCCGTACATATAAGTATATGCTACAAGGATTCGTACATATAAAGAACGCCGAATTCCGAGTTATAACGAAGAAGTTATGACCTATCAAAGTTTCACGAAAGAACAGACACGACACAACACGACGTAAAAAGTGAATTTACGTTAGAGTGATATTTAGCCTTAGCGATCTAAATAAAAGTCGTAGAATACGTTAAACTGTGAGCGTGCATAAAAAGAACGTCCAAATCTGACTTCGTATGAGGAAGTTATGATTTTTCTAAGTTTCAACTTAGTGGTATGCAACCCGAATAGTCGATTTGAGATCGAGCGGTTTTTAGCCGAAACAATCTAAACAAGAATCGAAGATCTCATTAATAGTAGTGAAACGATAAAAAGATAGGCGAAAACGGACATCGGATGAAGAAGTTATGAATTTATAACGGAGTTTTCCTGTCCCGACCTACTAACAATAATATATAAGTAATATATTTGTAATATATTAAAAATAAAGTCAAAATTAGCTGATGGAGCCTAAATGAAAGTTGTAGATATTGTTTTTACCTACGCGTCGATATAAAGAACGTCCAAAACGGAGTTCGTATGCGAAAGTTATGAATTTCTGAAGTTCGGGGAGCGAACTCCAAAGCTGTGTCAGAGACCACGACGTGGCAACAGTGGCCACGATGTGGCATGACTTCTGACGCATTCTCGAGCCTGACAAAGCAAGTGGACGATGACGCATGTAGTGACGACCAAGCCCACGACGTGGAAAATGAATTTTTTTTTTCCCTATAAATAGATTTGAAGGGCCAGCCGTTTAGGGTTGCTCCATCTCTTCTCTCCCACTCCTGATACACCCTCTAAGCCCTATTTTAACCCCCCGAAGCCCCGATAACATCCCAAGACCCGAAGCAAGTCCCGAAGCCCGAAGATCCCGAGAAGAAAAGAGTTTCAGAGCCGAAGCTCTGGCCGCGAGAAGCCTGGTTTTTGCGAAGATCTTCTCGATCTACCGAAGAATACTACTTTTACAAGCTGTAGTGCTGTCCGAGCATCGTCTAACCAAGTGAGTGTGTGGTTACTTTCTTCTAACACATAAATATAAAGTATTAGCTATGAAATACGTGCTATGTGTTATATATATTATTTATCTATTTGAGATGGGATTGGAATTGATGTTTTTATACGGGTGTTAAATGATTCTAACTATATATGTATTTTACATCTACAAAATATGTTGGGTAGAACATGGGTAGATGAAATAGTGGCAACTATGAGACGTAATGCCTATTGTATAAACCTTGGTGACTATAGAGTTAGCGCCTATTGTATAAACCTTGGTGACTATGGAGTTAGCGCCTATTGTATAAACCTTGGTGACTATGGAGTTAACGCCTATAGTATAAACCTTGGTGACGATGGAGTTAGCGCCTGTTGTATAAACCTTGGTGACTATGAAGTTAGCGTCTGTTAAAGTAAACCTTGGCGACTATGGAGTTAGCGCTTGTTGAGTGAACCTTGGTGACTATGGAGTTAACGCTTGATAGCTATGGATTTAGTACCTGATAGATAAACTTTGGCAGGAATGGACTTTGTGCTGATTCCTTAGGTAAATCCTTAGGAACGAATGGATAAAAGATAGTTGATTCTTAGGGTAAAACCTTAAGAAATAAAGAGGATAATGGGGATGGGTATTTGGGTTGATTATTTGATAATTGAATATAATAAATGTATTATTATGGGTTGAAAACCCTATACGCTCACCAGGCTCCCAGGCCTGACCCACTCAGTTTTCTTTGCATTACAGGTAATGACACAAGGGTATAAGTTGGTGGACGTGACGAGAGAATTTGGATTATAGATCAGTAGTTATAAATAATTGTTGTAAGGTCTATTTTATATTGTTTATGCTTTTGATCTGTATCGGAACATGACATCCCGAGGTTTTATTATTTAATGAAAATACATTCTCTTTGAGAAATGTTTTGACAAATGGTTATCATATTTTGTTTTTTGGGACAATTTCCGCAACTGTTTTCCTTAAAAAGGATTACTTTGATTTTAAAACAAAGCATAAACAAATCGGTCTTTTCTGGCCGCGAAATTGGGATGTCACACCAACACTAATCACCTTTTCTTCTTAACACTTCTATTCATGATAATAAATTTGTTGGATTGTTTTGAAGTTTGAGTTTCTATGATTGTCCATGTTATTTTCAAAAAGAAACCTTAACATGCTACATACCTCCTTCATGGGCATTCCAAATTGTTCATATCAAAATCAAAATGAATTGATTGTATGTACATGTCGGCTAGTTGACTAACCCTAATCAACTTCTAACTCAAGGAAATTCCATTTTACTTCAATATGTCAGTTTACAATGTATACTTGATAACTACTATTTCTGATAGATTAGAATGCAGTGATTGGATGAACCTAAGGAAGAGCTTTGGACAAGATTGATCATCCTAATAGCTAATCCTTTCAAAGGTTTCAAAGCAATAGACTTTAGTGGATAAGGTTATAGATATCTTTCAATATCAATTTCCATTATAGTTTGTTTCATTTATCCTTAGAAAATAACCACCCTAAATAAAATTATTTTAGAAGGTTAGAATCCATATTTGGCTCCATGATGTGTAAAGGGATCCCGTAAACACACCATAAAGTTATTTAGGCAAGCAAAACCCTTTGCCAATTCGATCACCACAAAATTCCTGGGACTTTGATATTCATTGAGTATCAATGATATGCTATCTTGGATTATGTTCATCTCAGATTTAATGACGGGGTCACCGCGAATCACTGAACAAATAGTGAATCGACCATACAAAATCTCACGGTCCTCGACTCACGTTAAGCTTGAGATTTGCAAGTTCCACATCATTTTGTACATATACTCTCAAATTGACGTGCTGGTTAACCGTACGAGCTACATCAACAAGTTATAAAGAGAATGTTCAACTTTTATGGATAACATAAGATTCACATTAAATAGATTGTGAATTAACCATGCAAAATCGCATGGTCCCCGACTCAAGTTATCCTTGAGATTCGCGAGTTCCGTAGTATTCTCACCTATACTCTAAATTGATGTGTCGGTTAACCACACGAGCTCCATCAACATCATATAAAGAGAATGTGCAGTTTTCATAGATAATATGGGGTTTGCATTCTATTAATAAAATGGGATTTTGTTTTATACATATATTTAGAATACTTTTAGATTGACCATTATCACTATCAAACCCTTTCGGTAACTCCATTCTAAATATGCAATAGGACGGTGATGATGGTATGCACGAAACATATTAAAAACCAACCTCATTAGGAATCATAGAGTCATCCTTAAACCCCTACATCAAGAATGGGTTAACCTAGTCAAGGTAGGATTGACAATATCAATATTTAAACATGTGAGAGCGCATGTTATAACTTTCTTATATAGACAAAATTCTAATATATATATATATATATATATATATATATATATATATATATATATATATATATATATATATATATATATATATATATATATATATATATATAAAAGAGGTAAATTTAAAACTCTTTAACAAATTTGTCTTTTTTTTTTTTGTGTTTTCAGCAAGTAATTGTTATAAAAATTAGGACTTAATGTTCGTTTTAGTATCGATGGTTGGTTGAATTTGAGATGCAATATGAAGAATTTGTACGAAGTAATATAAGGAATATCATGCTGAAGACAAGAGCATGACACATATTATGCCACCAAAGTGAAAGTTTATGTGCTTTTTTAATTTTTATTCTGTAGCGAGCTTCTTTCAACCATTTAGTCCCACCAAGGGTTTCTTTTTGACATCAATTCATGAAAATAATGATATTTGAGCACATGACATAAATCCGAGGGGGTAAAAGTGACAAAAGTCAAAACCCTACTTTTGGTCCCGTATACAGTTTCCATAAATACTGATTACAATAAGTACTCCCACCAAGACTCAATTGTACCAAAATCCTAACCCTGTTATTGCATATGGCATATGCATGTTTGTGCATTAAATAACCGGTACTGTACTACTCCCATTGCCTTTGTAATTGTGGGTTCTTCCACTGCCCTCTGCAAAAGTTGGATGCATTTACAATTCAATGTATGTGGACAACAAGAAAAATTTGGTAAATTTCGTATTTTGTTTTTTTTTTTTTTTTTTTAAAAACAGATTAATCGATGTTACTTATTAATCTTTATAAATGATCAGATTTCTGATATTGTTATTTTATGGTCTGTAAGATAAGTGTATGAAAAAAAATGATTTTAAAACTGTATGATCTGTAACATAAATGTATGAAATAAAAAAAAAATGAATATTATTGAATAAATTATTATTTTTATTTAAAATGCACAGAAAGGATAACTGATTTAAAATAATACGAGCATCAATGAAATCAATGAATTTATGAGATTAAAAATCTGATAATAATTAATTAGAATGAAGATTATGAAATGATTTGGACTAGTTCGACTTTTGCATCCACAATATTTAGTTGGCAAAACAATCATTATTTCCACGGAATATAAAGCGCATCAAACAAAAGCTCAATTCAGTTCAACATCAGAGCATTAATTACTAACATGAAGTTCAGGTCACATAAATGGCCACCAAATCAAACTTTTTTGGAATTTTTTTTTTTTTTTTTTTTTTGGCTTTTCTAAAGAATTATACATTCATAGTTGATTGTATGGAAAAAAGTCTTTGTTGATTTTTTTTTCCTAAAGATATTCTTTAAAATTAAATTTAATACACACGAAATTCCCTTTGTATCTTAGAAAACAAAAAGCAGATAAACAGTGTTTATTATTATACATATATAGAAAGCAGATATAATAAAGTATAGTACGAGTTTACTGGATGCCAAATGAAAGGTGTAACGCGTATTATAATATTCTGTTTTTGTTATGTGTAAAAAATGAATACGAAGGCTTAAACAAATAAATAAAAATTGCATACATATATATTAGCTGTAAAATGGAGATGGAAAGGCGGAGAAGGAGATTCTAATGATCGCATTTAAATTCCTTTTTATCAGTGAATGTGAGGATGGGATGCCAAGGTCTATTCACCCGGAATTGCAATTTGCATATGAGATAAATTAAATAATGCATCTTCTTTTTGTCATTTTCCTATCCTCGATGTGGAAAGTGGGCTTTTTTTTTTTTTTTTTTTTTTTTTTTTTTTTTTTTTTTTTGTAAAATACTAATTATTAAAGGAATACAATTTACAAATTTTGGACTTCTATGGTAAACTGCATAACTTTTTGCATATATATATATATATATATATATATATATATATATATATATATAGAGAGAGAGAAAATAAGTTTAGTAGATAACAATTATTGATGATTTTCTAAAAAACCAACTATTTTTTCAAGTTTTATAGTTTATGTTAAAAAAAAAAATCTAAATTCATTACATCACATTATGAATGTTAAACAAATTTTTTTGATTCATCGTGTGAATCTGCACTTTGAATTTGACGAAACAGAAGTTATATTTTTTTATCGAATTTGATATGATTGGAAAAAATATAAAAAGTTATGAATTTCTGTATTTTGAATTTTTTTTTCATTTTTGATAAAAAAATAAAAACTAAAAGTTGAAAAAAAAACATTGATTTTTTAGTTTTATGATTAATAATGGTTCCCTATTGAATCTTATTGTGTGTGTGTATATATAATATCATTTTTTTTATTAAGGGAATTTTAGATAAATCAAACATTAAATATTATAGAAAAACAAACTTTGATTCCTTAGTTTACAACAAATTGCCAATTATAGCTACAACACCGCTGGACTAACAACAAATTTAGTGACATTTTATGGTTGTATTAAAATTTTAATAGAACAAACTTTTTATTCTCATTATCTAGTAATACCTTTGAACACATACATTTTAATTTTTGTAGCCAAATATATAAAATTTAATAAAAAATAGAATCATGTTTTGAAAATTCTAATTTTCTCTCTTCTAAATTGTAGACATCTTTAAAAAAAATTAATGTTTATAAGATATATTCACAGTTCAAAATATCATATTTACAATTTAATAAGCATATTGATTCACTGTTTTAGAGTTTATTATTTTCATGCATACATTAATTCATATTTTAACACAAAGTTTATGTAAAATACACAACTTAACAAAGTTCCTTATCATTTTAATTCATAAAATTCATAAATTAATATAATCCATTATACACTAATATACATATTAAAAAAATAAATAAAGCCCACACTCTATCACCACCACCACCACCAGTTACCACACACCGCCACCAAGCATCTGTGCCGTTGTTGAAACCATCATTTTTTCAAATCAGATCTATATAAAAAATCATAGATTCGTAGCTTAAATATTCTATTCACAGTTTAATAAACCAATTAAATTTACTAATTATGAGTTAATGCAAAATAATTATAAAAACCAATATATTCTTACATATTTATACCACGCACAAAATTAATATATTCATGAGAAAATTAATAAAAACATTCATACATAAATCATTTATATTTTAACACAAAATTCATTTAAACTTCACACCTTAATACAATAAATTAACATTTTAGTAGATAAAATTCACAATTTAATATAATAAGTTCATTGTTTAATAAACAAAAATTATAAATTCACAACAATATTCTTAACTTAAAACTTATATTTATACCTATTGATCTATAGGCTAGCGTTTCTTTTAAAGTTTATTTACACAAATATTCATAGTTTAAATTTTACATATTTTATTTAAAATTAGAAAACAAAAATCAGATATGTGTACAATGTTTCTTTCATCTCATTTTTCATAATAAAAAATTCATAACTTAACATAGTAAATTCACAACTTATACATCCAATTCACAATTTAATAAAATTATTTCACAACTTAAAACAGTTAATTTACAATTTAATACACAAAATTCTTAGCGTGATATAATAAGTTCATAGTTTAATGCACGCCAACTATATATTCAAAACCATATTTTCGACTTAAAACTTACATTTCAAAAATTGCCTTCACAATTCAATAAAGAAGTTTAGGACTCTCATTCATAATATTCACAGCTGAAAAACACACTTGCTTTCGTTGAACCATTTCATCAAACACCTTGTGTGTACCACACAAATTCCCGGTTTAAAAGAGTATTTCAAGACTCTCATTCATACTTTAATCAAACTCTTTGTTTGCTCTATAAAAAGATATTCATATTTATTTAAAAAACAACTTGAAAATTTATAAAAGTCATGTATTTACACCTTAAAATTTATTAAAAAACCATGTATTCATAACATAAAACTTATAATTTTTTTTATTAATAATAGTTAAAACTAAAATTAATATAACTAAATAAATAGTGAAACATCAAAACATCATAATTCATAGCTTAAAAAATATGGGTTCACATTATTTAAGAAAATAATAACATAATAACACATTCTAAATTCAATTCACATCATAAAAATCATAAAACATAAAGTATAGATAATAACTTTATGGAAATATTATTAAATGTGACTTGAGCATTTGGATCATGCTCATGGAGCGTTTGGAGCACTAAGATCACAATGGATCACTTGGGGTTCATGGAACATGTGACAAAGGAACCAATTTTTAGAGAAAGGAATGGATCATCAGACAAAGGAACGAATCAAGTGATGAAAGAATGGATCTTGCAAAAGGTGGATTGGAGCAACTTAGAGTGGATTGAAACAACTTGGAGTGGTTTGGAGCAACTTGGAGCACTTGGAAAAACTTGGAGTAACATAGAGCAACATGTTGCGCTATGAAGATGGATGTTACACCAAGCATTGAGGATTTTGCGCCATGGGGTTATATCTAACTCCATTCATAAAGTTGTTGAGCCTTGAGGAAAGGAGTTGCGCTAATGGAATGGACGTTACGCCATGAGGAAGTGAAGTTGCGCCAAGAGGTTTATGTTGCGCCATTAAGGAGTAGAGTTGCACGAAGGAGGAGAAGTTGCGTCATCTTGAGGAGAAGTTGCGCCATTGATGCGTGTGAATAGCTACACCTAATTTTACCTACTCTCTTACTAGCTATTCGACCTAGGGCAGTATGCCCCTCGCAAATAGTATAGCACAAAAGTCAGGTATCGAACACAAGGAACAAAATCAATTATTTAACCGACTTACTATTAAATTAATCTAAAATTATAACAAAAGTAAAAAAGGGATTTTTATCTAATTTTGCAAGTTTAGATAAACTTAAATTCTTAACACAATTCAATCAAATAATAAAAACACTTATGTTAGTTTGAATTCACCTTCCCTTAATGGTTTAACTATTAATTAGGACAAATTCCTGTTGGTTACCAATTAAAATATCATTAGCAATTAAATACCAAATTTACTAATATTGAATTAATTCATGTAGAGCTATGCATGGTCACATATAATTTAAAACATAATCAATTATTAGACATGATTGGAGCTATGTAAGACTGAGTTGACAAACACAATTATGGTCATAATACGAGTTCTCCAGCACAGCCAAATTCAATATTTCAATTACTTATCTAAGATTGGTTTGATCTTAGCTCGAATAATCTAATGTTCACTAAATTACTAGGTAATTACATTCATGTAGATTAATGGTTATTAACTACACAGAATATGAACTTAAAGCAATATTGTATTAAATTAAGTGTGCTAGGTATAAACAATCAAACACAAGACATTAAACAACTAGAAAAGTCTAAATTAATATAACCAAACCATGAGTTCCAGCTTCATCTAGCTAACATAAGTAGCTAAATTCAGCTACTCATAGCTAAAATAAAACACACAAGTTCTATTAGTAAAGACATAATGAATTGTACGAAATCAAAAGCAAAGTAATAATCTTTCTATTCTTCTCCAATACTAATGCTTGATTTCTCTCTAAATTCTTTCTGAAATTCATCTTCTTGAACTTCTAATCTCTAGACAACCTTCTAAACCCGTAAGTGTCCAAGATATACATACTTAACGTGAATTTGAAGTCCACGTTGTAGATTAGGACTCCACGTCGTGGTGTGTGATGAATCCTTATCGGGCAAGGATTTTGACTTTCTGTGTACTCATCTTCCAGAATTTTCCATTCGACGTCGCGTAAGCGATGTCCACAACGTGTATTAAACCGTTTTCGTGGGTTTTATTTTCTTTAGTCTTCCAAGCTTCCAAAGTTCATTCTTTTGTCACTTTTAGTCCTTATTCTTCAAAATGACTTCTTTTACCTGCAAAATACAATTTAATCTTATAAGTACCAATATTCTATGCAAATAACCAAAATATGTATAAACATGTATTCAAATATTAACTAGAAGTATGTATAAATATGGAAATATCAAAATACCCCACACTTATCATTTGCTTGCCTTTAAGAAAAACTAATTATTTTTACTTCAAACCGTCATCACTAGCATCACATAGACAAATCCGTTTTGAACTCAGCCATTACACTAAGACCTTAATACGCATATTTGTGTCTAAGGTCCTAATAACTTCCCTAATCCTAAATACTCACAAGCCTTATGAACCTTCACCCCTTAGCTTATACGATACTCATTTCTGCAACCCTCCAAATCAATCCTCATTAATCTTTCTTAATCTCAAGTTATTTTTGGTCAAGCTTACCAAGCATACACAATTTAGAAATTAAAAATTTAGATACCACAATGGAGCTCTTGGAATTCTTCACTTCTTTTGATAATTGATCTTTGATTTCTTTGAATTCACCACCTTTTTGTTTGATTTTTGGTATCTTCAACTTTTTTATTCTTCAGAATTTTGATCATTTGATCTTCATACTTTTGATAGCTCCAAAATTCTTACAACTTTTTTGGTAATTTTTTTTATAACTCACTTTTTTCACTCAAATCCTACATGCTTAAGCAAGAGAGCTTAACTTCAACCTTTATTGGTTAAATGTATTAGTCTATGTGCAATGACTATATAAGCTTTCCTGGATAGATTTCAAGTTTAGGTTGCAAAACATATTATGTCATATAAACTACCAGATTACCTTTTCATATCTCATGACTTTTCACTAGGAATGGGAAGCCACAAATATATTATAACATATATTGGCTCAGTTAGACATTTGAGCTCGCATCGGATCATCCTACGCAACACTAACAACTTAAGTCTAAACTATTACTAGATTCATTTTTTTTTAAATTATTATTTCAAATCCATTTCTAAATTTTTCTAAATTTTTAATTTTTTATAATTTTCTAGCAATTTAGTTTCTCGACCCCTACCCTACACTTATTACATACAATGTCCTCATTGTATGCATAAAATAAATTGAAAGCAATAAAAGGGAGAAAAAGGAACAGGCTCCCCTGGGTAGATGTGACGAGATCGATTCTTTACAGTGTGGAAAACTTTAACATCTTGAACTTGGACTTTCTGCAAATATGAACTTGGATCTTTAATATGTGAATGTGCGGGAAAAATATGAATTCGAGACTTTAATCTTCAACAAATGTAGTGTAAAAAAGTTTCAAAGCATAATGGACCAATGTAGGAAAGCATACACTACATCGCATGGTGTAGAGAAGAAGAAAAATGTAACTTCTACATTCCACGTGGTGGTGTAGGAATACACGATGTTGTTTTGATTAATGTTGTTTTCTGAATTCGTGAATTAAAATCAATCCACGACGTGTTTTCGGTGTCCACATCGTGGAAACTGGGCATCACAGAAAGCATTTCTTCTTTAAATCAGTGTAATGTGAACTTGTGTCTTAATATATTAAGACCCTTCTTAACTGTATATTTCATTACTCTTCTCTCACTTGCTTCTCTCTCGATTAACCCCACACTTATCTAAGATTGTGGGTCTCGAATGATAACTCTAAATGACATGGTGTCTCTCGAAAACTTCTAACTCCTAAATTCTCGCTCACGAAAACTCATGAAATCTGCAGCAAAACAAGTTATAGAGAAGAAATAGAAATAATCATCCATCATCCGATTACAAGTTCCAAACAAATAAAAGGATAAGAAACAAGTTCAAAAACCAAATGAAAATATAAAAATAAAACTGATAATCATCATCTTCGCCTCGAGCTACACTAGTTCCTGCCCTCTCTCCTTGTCATGTCCATATCTCTTCCCATATTGGAATATACCGGCAGTGATGTGACACCGTGAGAGGCTGCTTCATATTCAAATATATAGATAAAGCATCGAGCATTTGGGTGTTATAGTTAACACCTCCACGAACATTGTCCAAATATAAACCAACCCGACTTTGAAACGAATCGGTCGGTATACCACCCTCAAATGGTTGAGGTGGTTATTGTAGTTGTACCCTTTCTCATTGGGTCTCACATTCCTCTGCCTAGGATGAGGTTGTTCTACTTGTTGCCCTATTTGTTGTTCTTCATCCTCCGGTAGTATCACATAAACTCCTCCAACATTCGCTACAACTCGCATGACACTCAAAACTTGGATTAATAAGTCATTATCCTGAAAGTGCGTGAGATTCCTAAGATGCCATAAGACTGGGCAAGTCGGGTAACTAAGTGTCCCCCCGTGATGGGACTACCAGGTCTAGATTTAGTTGCCTTTCTACCCATAAATCATGCAAGCATATACGAATGTTCACAAAAAACATCGGGTCTATGATTTTTATGATTGATCGTGAAGGTAATGAGGCGATGCAAGAAATGATACATGGGATTCCAAATTTTTCCTTCGCATGCATCATTAGAATTGTACTCATGATTCGAAATAGTCCTCCAAAATTGGACATAAAAAATCCTAGAGGTGAAATTTCGAACACACCCCTGCAATAATAGAACAAAAAATGGTGAGAGTGTCTCCTCCTCGGTATAGAGTCCCATGCGCCATGCGAATTCCCAAAGACTGAATTTGCGGTACACACCTCCCAGTCTAAAAGCAAGTGCCTAGTTGTAGTTTGGATTGGCGGTGTTATCCTCAAAACTCACAGTTGCAAAGAACTCCAATGATAATTCTCAATAAACGAGTTCTTGAATAGAAAATAGATTCCTCCACACGTTGCAAGTAAATGAAAAGCCATCCCCCACAAACATTTTTTTCCAATATCTCTCTAACTCCATAACCATACGAACCTCGTGTAACCATGCCTATTCTACAATGGGAGCAACTGCAAACTCATGGTTATATAACCATCTCTAATGATTTTCATAATTATTCAACATTGCACGGGAAAGATTTTGCGGAAACCAGTATAGCGGCTGAATACTTGCCACATTAATAGGGTCTTATGCTTGAGGAAATTCCCTTCGAGGACCCATTTTTTCTGAAATAACCAACAACAAACAAAACAAAGCAAAACAACCAAGATATCAAATTGAAAAGCAAAACAGGAAACTGGTCGACCAGTTTCCATGCCGTGGGTTTCATCTCCACGTCATGGACCTGGTTTGAGATGAGATTTTGGAACGGTCCAACTGTGGTCAAAATTTATCAAAAATCTCACTTGGGGTTTGTTTATTTCATCAATATATGGCCTTATATCACACATGCATTCGAAAATAACCAACCAATGGACTCAATTTGGGTATTTCATGTCTAAAGAACCCCTGACCACCAAATGCATAAAATGTGAAGAGAACTATAAGATTAGTGGATGTAATACTTACCAAATGTTGTTAGGAGACAAAGGATGCAAGAATTTTTGGAAGAAAATGATAGAAAGTGGCAAAAAATTGAGTGTGGGGCTTGATCTTTTTGTCCGTGCAGGTAAAGTAAACAAATGGGGAATGGTCAAAGTGTTCAGTATAAACTGGTCCCCCCCCCCCCCCCCCCCCCGGTGTTTTTTAAAGTCCACGTTGTGCATATGAACTCCATGTCGTAGGCTTGGATGATGGGCCGAGACTAATTGGGCTACTTCTTTTTTCCATGAAGTGGGCTTTTAACCCATGGCATGGAATTGAGGTTTTATACTTCAAATGTCCTTTTTAATATAACAATCTTAGATATATTTACCACTTAATTTTTTTAGGACCCCACACTTGATTTTCACAAATTTCTTAAATAATTAAGACAATCCGATGATTAATTATCCTACAAATCAACTAAAAGAAATTAAATTAAGTTCACAAATGAAAAGAAATTCAAACCAAGCTCGGGTTGCCTCCTGAGAAGCGCTTCTTTTTATTCGAGTCAAGCACCAGACTCCATTCCACCTTACGTTGAATTTGTCGGAGTATCCATCACCATTTTCACCTTTTGCTCCTTCCATTTCCTTTTATATGCTTGGACTCGTCTAAGATAATATATTATATTTTAATTTATTAATGAGTAACCCGCATGTAGAGGTCATTAAGACAATTGAGATTATAAAATTTTAAAAAATATATACATTATCATATAATTCAAAACAAACAATATCTATGCAAACTTATTATAAGATTTATTATATTAGAGCTAACAACAATGTCACAAATATACTTAAAAAACATATATTTGTAAAGATTTCAAATATATTGTTGTATTCTGTGCAACTTGCAGGTATTCGCCTTGTGTGTGTGTATGTGTGTGTGTGTGTGTGTATATATATATATATATATATATATATATATATATATATATATAGTGTGAGGTTCAATAGAGATTCATAATTAACAAGAAACCAAGAGACCAATTGTGAGTATCGGAAATCATAATGATCAACGGCCAAGGAAATAGATAAATACTTGTATACTAGGTTATAACCCATGTACTACACGGTAAATAATATAAAGACCACAAAAACCATAATAAATAATCATAGATATATAAAACAGTTATTTACAAATAAATTTTATGTTTTGTATGTAACTATATCATAATAAATTTAAATTAGTATGTAATATGGTTTAAAACTTGATTGCTATTCACATACAAACAATAGATCATACATGTTCCATACTTTTGAAACTTAGTTGCTCTTTTTTTAATACTATTTCTCCTGAAAAAAAACTGAAACTTTATTGCTTAAAACTCAAAAGACAATATATATATATATATATATATATATATATATATATATATATATATATATATATATATATTGAAATTTTGTTGTTATATTTCCATACTTTTGAAACTTGGTAGCTATTTCCTTCAATATTGTTTCTTCTAAAAAATAAATGTTTGTTGCATCAAACGAAAACAATAAACAATAAATAAAAAAATAAAAATAAAATTTGAAACTTTATTTATACAATGGTCAAGAACAAAAAATTGACACTTTGTTGCTATTTTTTCAATAGTCTTTTTTTGTCTTTAGTTCAACAACAGATTGGAAATTTC
This sequence comes from Lactuca saligna, assembly GCF_052625555.1. NCBI lineage: Eukaryota > Viridiplantae > Streptophyta > Magnoliopsida > Asterales > Asteraceae > Lactuca > Lactuca saligna. Next base: position 191,596,213 of record NC_136418.1, read on the forward strand.
TCCTGATCAGTTAAGACCTACTCCTAATGAGTTACAACCTCCTCCTTAATTTCACTTTAGCTGCTATAGTGGTTTCTCAAAGTGGTCCTCTAAAAGCCTATCTCCTTGGTCATAATTTGACTTTACATTCCTTTGAAGAGGCGGGATAAAAAATTTCAAAGTAGTGCAACAACCTGAAATACATGTTGTCAAACTACATTCTGATGTTCAAAGTTGGACCTCCCAATTGCGCACACTAACATCCTTTTGATCTTGGTTTTGCTTTGCAACTCGTTGACACTTTCTTTTGGTTGCCATTACATAAATCAGCAATAAAACACACATGTTGATAAGATAAAAAGAAAAATAACCAGAAACATCAAAGATAAAAGGAAAAATAACCATAAATATCAAAGATTGCATTTCAAGGATTTAACAAATGTACAATAATTTTTTAACCATTTTCACTCAAATTAGTCTTATAATTTAAAATTCAGGGAGAAAATCGGCATTTTGAAACATTTAGTGATAGAAAATAAACACGAAAAGGTTATCATCGTTTTATGTTAAAAATGTTGTAAAAGTTGAAGAACAAATAAATTAACCACATTCGGTCCACGAGGACATTCATTGAAAGGTTTTTTGAATGCATTTTCACTTTATCTTATTTTCATTAACTCTTGTTAAAACTCTCTTTAATAAAAATAGAATAAACGAAACATCAAGATTGATATTTAATACTTTTTTATACCAATGAACATAATCATATATATACTCATATTAAAAAATTAATGAAGAGAAACATTTTACCCATATATATTTTCCCATATGAAAGAAGTATATATATTGTGATCCTTCTCTTGACCTTCTCATCAACATTCATAACATTTATCTAATATCTAAATGAAAATAAAATTCAATTTAATGACCATATAAACTTAAAAAAATGTTGAATCTATACTAATATCCAAATAAGACTATGTAACTCCACCAAATGGGAAATTTGTGTGAAAATATGTCTGATCTAGACATGTATAGAAGGTAGGTATCTGAACAAGAAATATAATCATCTAGATGCCTTCCGCTTGTTAAACTCTGGACCTAAAAACTACACAAAAATATTTTGCTTTGTGAACATATGCTTCCAATATGTTAGCCCTTCTTCCACCATTGAACACACCTAAAATTTTCAAATTTTAGAGTACACACATTAGTTATATTGAACAAAAAGAGCAAGAAATTCATACATTTACACATGGCTGATATATAGCCATTTTCAACTAACACAATAGGGGACTATTTGTTTGTGCATGGTTGTTAGAAGATCACAAATCATAATAAGAGATTGAAAGGGGGAGTACTCTTCTAGTTTGAGGGGTAGAGTAGGGTACTGACCTTAATATGGAGGGATTTCTATAAAAGGAAACCAATTGATGTCTAATCCACTAAACAATTTGCAGTCACAATATGCAACATTATCATAATAAAAGTACACAATATTGATCTATGAAACACAAACATGAAAATTCATTGTACTTACAATTTTTTTTTACTATAAAGAACTTGAAAATAATCCAATTAATACAATTTGAAACTAAATGAGTGGCATTTATATTTAACAATCATTAAAAACCAAAGCAGAGTTTACAATAAAAAGAACTTGAAAATAATCCACCGGTTAATGTTCTTCACACATCAATTAATTATCTATTTCATAAAATTTGAGACTAAAATTATGAAATATACATCGTACCTGAAAGTTTACCATAAAGAGAACTTGAATAACAGGAATAAAACTAATAAGAAATGCATGATGAGTAAGAAAACAACGAATTACAGGTACCACAAGGCCTTCGCTAGGTGGGGGGGGGGGGGGGGGGGGGGGGGGGGTGTTTACATGAGTACATGACCTAAATCACTTTCGACAATCATCCATAATCCCATCAATTTTTTAATTTCGCGTTCGATTAATAACCTAGCGTTCAAACAAAATGACCTATTAAGGCTTCTTTATTAAGTAATTCAATCTGGTATTTCAATCATTCCAAACGAATTAAAAAAAACCAAGTTACCTTTTGATTGTTCCCAAAAATTGTATTGGGTAAGTCGTGTCTATCAATATGAACACCGCCACCATAGTGGAATCTTGATGTGTTTACTTGAACAAAATCTTACAACATGCCAAGATTACTTCTGATGTCTTCATGACTCATATGTGATCACAAACTATGAATCTAAGATGAAAAGCATGAAATGAAAATGATTAAATACCCCAAATCAATCGTATTACATGGGACACTGAAAGAAATATAGTGTCGATTAGATTATGGGTCTTTACAATTTGATATTGAATAACCAAAAAACAATCAAAATAAGTATCATATCACAAAACATGCACAATATATTAAATTAGAGATTAATTTTCAAGAACGACATCCTTGATGTAGGGAGGGAGAAGATAAACAACAAAAGATTTCAATTGAAAGTTACTAAGATTAAGGTCAAAGATCTTTAAATCAATTAGTTGTGAAGTTTGTGGGATTGAATAAATATCATTATATTATAATTTCCAATTTAAAATGGAAATAAGAGAGGTAGGATAAGAATTTAGCAAATAAGCTGGAAAATAATTTTTAGATTGTTATGAAGGTGACACGTGGCAAACTGAAGATTTAAAAAGATGATACACGGCATTTTATGGTTTCATTTATTAGAAGAGAAGATTGGATGCACACATACCAGATTATACCAAAAAATCCATATCATTACCAAAAAACTCACCTCTTTTGTACGTTTAAAATCTTTTTTAGGTCACATTTTTTATCTAAAAAAAAAAAAACCGAATATACCGTTCTCGATTTTTCGTCCTCATTCCATAGAGATTCATATTGATATATAAAAAACAACCACTTCATTTTGTTAGTTTTTCAATATTTAAGTTTATTTTTATAAAAATATTAATTTTTTGTACTCTATTAATAAACATCAACATCGACTAAAAAAAACCTCGAGCGTAGATTCATACTAATAATCTAAAATGTAAATATTTCAATTTTTAACTTACACAATGTGAAAAAGTTCGATCAGTTCAGATTCACATTGTGAATCTGATTTACTATTATGCACAATGTGAATCTAAACAGGTTCACAATATGAATCTGAACTGAAATATCAGTTTTTTTTAACATCAATATGAATCTATGTTTACAAAGTACCAAAAAGTATGAATTTTCATATATTTATTAATCTTTTTCTTTAAAAAATAAACATACTTTTCAAAAAACAAAGAAAATGAAGTGGATTTTTTGAATAAAAAAATTTATTTTTTATATATCAATATTGATCTCTATGGAAAGAGAACAAAAAACCACGAAAAATGGTATATTAAGTTTATTTTTTAATAAAAAACATATCCTAAAAAAATTAAACTAAAAAAATTAGGTGAGTTATATTATAATCCGGTGTATGTACGCCCATTATAAAAGTCTATAAACCTTTCTTTTGCTGTTGATTGATTTAAATTTCGACGCTTTGGATTGGTTCATTGATTTCTTTATTAAAATATGGATGGACAACTATTGTGTGGATGTGTGGATAATGCTATTTTATAAAAATTGCTAAGAAAATATGTTGTTTAGTAATGTAAATACGTTCAATCTCACAAAACTTTTGTTATTTTAATGGATTCTCACAAATTGTAATTCATTTTGGTTCTGATTCATCATTTTTTATTTATTTTAATTGTTACAGAATACGACTCAATAAATTCTGATAACATTCTGACAGAATGAGAATAATTAAAAAAAGTGTATAATAACATTATAGATGATTTAATTAGTGAAAATGCTTAACAATTAAAATAATTATATAAGATTGAACGTATTTATATTATTAAACAACATATTTTCTTTGTAATTCTTATAGAATAGCATTATCCCCACGTACACACAATAGATGTCAATCCACATTTGAACCTAGCTCTTTCTCTCTTTCTCTCTCTCTCTCTCTCTCTCTCTATATATATATATATATATATATATATATATATATATATATATATATATATATATATATATATATATATATATATATATATAGGTGAGATCCATTGAGAATTCATAGTTTCCCGAGAACCTAAGAACTAAAGGTGGATCGTTATATCAAAATTAACTCAATAAGGGTATGATCGTCATCTTACTGATCTCATTTAATGTTTATTTTTTTTTGTTATTGGAAATATTAATTAAAGGTTTTAAAAATGAACATAATAAATAATTTTTTGGATTAAAAAAAATTCGGTTTTTTATTTTAAAAATCGAAATTTTTTTTTCAGAAAAATGAATTTTTAAATAAAAATGAAAAAAAATATTTAGGAAAAAAACCTGTAATCTTTTTAAAAAACTGCATTTAAAAAAAATTGCATTTATTTTTCAAAAAATAGAACTGTAATTTTTTCAAAAAAAAACTGCATTTTTTATAATGAAACCGCATTTTTTATAAAAAAAAAAAAACTACAATCATTTTTAAAATACCACATTTTTTTCAAAAAAAAAAAACTGCAATCTTTTTAAAAAAACTATATTTAAAAAAAACTACAAGTTTTTAGAAAGTAAATTTTTAAAAATTAGTAAATTAAAAAAAAGCTAGAATATTAAAAAAAAAAAACTCTAATTTTTTTAACAAAAAAAATCAACGTTTTAGGTACAGATATGCATATATGCATTTTTCTTATACTACGATATTCGTAAGTAAGTCATAAAATATCTCTTTTTATTAATCAATTTATAAACATAATACAAGTATTTTATTCGCTACAAAAAAAAAACTACAATGTTTCAAAGTGCTATCATTTCTTCATATTAAGATTTCCATATTTTCATCAGTTTATCACTTTTCACATTTTCTATATTTTCCACAAATTCTTCAAAATCTACAAGAAAATTAAAAAAAAATTGATTAATGCAAGAACACTCACAAAAATACACATGTATATATCATGTAAGATTCACATGTGATTCATATATAAATTACATGTGAATCACATGTAATTTACATGTTAATTACATGTGAATCATATGTAATTCATTTGTAATTTACATATGAATCACATGTAATTCATATGTGAATCACTTGTGATTCATATGTAACTCATATGTGATTTACATGTGAATCATATGTGAATCACTTGTGATTTACTTGTGAATTACATCTGATTACATGTAAATATGCAATATACATGTGAATTATATGTGATTTACATGTAATTCACATATAAATCATATATTTCCTTGTGAATGATATGTAATTTACATGTAAATCACTTATTTATATATGATTTACACGTTAATCACATGTAAATATATGATTTACATGTGATTTACACGTGAATCACATGTAAACCACATATTTACATGTGATTTAAATGTGAATCACATGTAAATCGTATATGTTATTCTAATCTTTTTTTTAAATAATAAGTTTGGCATAAAATCTAAAAAAAAATACCTCAACTTTTAAAAATGGAATGCAATAATGGAGAAACATAGGAAGTAGCCCAACACCAAGACCAATTACAACTACCCTAAACTGGAAAAGCATGTATTTTTTATTCCAATTACAAATAGAAAAAAAAAAGACTGCAAAAGTTCTAAATGTTGTTCCAGATGATGTCATTCTTTCATGGTATGAAGAGATGAGCATAAATCCATATATTACTCCAGAATGATAAGAACTTGCTAAATATCCATAATCAACATTTTAATAATTTTTTGAGTCTATTACATCAAAAAACAAAAGCAAGATGAGATTTTGTTGGACAACATAGTAGTTGAGTTTCTTTATACTCTACATGACCATCAAATGAATACATACATGTTTTACTGGATGCAGTTTATAATCATATTGTGGTACACAGATATGGCTCTCTCAACATACATTTCTCAAAACATAACCAAAAAAAATTGTTCAGAATCCTAAATTGAAATTGGTTCATCATTCATGAAGTCAAAGTGAAGTTAACATTTGATATTTCTCATTGAGGCATTTCAACGAACATGTTGACTGCAAACAAATATCTATATATTTCTATAACACAGGTGTCTATTTTTATTCCTACGGATTTAACTTTTTTTAAAAACATATTGACTAAACAGGTTCAACTTAACGATTAGGCAAAAACAATCAACATAAGGATTTATTCTTGAATCTGTGTTGGTTTGAGCTTGACAGGAGGATGAAACTACCTATAGTAAGGGAAGATTATTTGGCTATCTGCTTTTCAACAACATGAATTAAGCATAATCAAACGACTTCTAAAAACCTACTAATCAAATATCATTGCAGGTTTATGCTACCAACATAGCCTACTAGATACAAATCTGATTATCAAAAAATAAAAATAAATGTATAGAAGTAGTCGATGGATTGAAATGTACCTAAGATGAATCCATTAGAGTTTGGATAAACACAAAAAACTGAAACGATGAGATACATCAATATATTTGATCTTGGGGCAAGAGACTCATTATCGATCTACTAGGTTTGGAAAGGCAGATGCGGTACTATACTAAGGATACGAAGATTCCAGAGAATAAATGAGATGCTCTCAGATCTAGAGGCAGTAAGAAGATGTTGAAGAAGAGTGTAAGTGAACGTGAGACCATCAAGAGGCGAGACGAGACGAACGCGGGAGGAAGGAATGAGAGAGACGATCCACCACCGCACGATTTAGATATTCGACGATCATTGCTGCAATTGAAGATGAACACACCAATCGTTCATAGGATATTTCACGTGAGATTATAGATCATTAGTCGAAGGGATGTTAGAGACGACTGAGACAACGTGAGGGGAATGTAATCGATCTGTCAATCCAAATCACATCGTCGGCCTCTTGTTACTTTGATTCAACTTCAACGAGTTAGACATTAAGGAGTGTGGATGGTTGGAGGAGAGAGGCGAGATGAAGGGATGAGAGAGGCAGGACAAAAAGAGTGGGGGAAAGGGCTCAACATGATTCAGTCAGATAAGGGTATATTAAGTTATCTCTAAAATGCCCGTGGATCATTTTAATAAGATGCCCCCGCCTCTTTTCTTTCTTAGTTATTTACAAAAATACCACAAAGCATCCTAACCTTCAATTATTTTGATCTAACGGTCTTTGTTTGGTTCTCGTGTTTTTAGGAAACTTTGAGTTCTCAAATGATCATTCATCTATATATATATATATATATATATATATATATATATATATATATATATATATATATATATATATATATATATATATATATATATATATATATATATATATATATATATATATATATATATATATATAAACTCAGGTCAATCTATACTCAGGTCAATCTAATCATATTTCTAAATCTAATAATTAAAACCATTTATTAAGAAAAAACTGATATAAAAAACCGGTTAGTTGACTTTAGAAAAGTTGAAACTAATATTTGGTTAAAATTATCAAAATTAGCGACGAAGGATGGCTTCAAGTCAATGCTTTTTCAAATGCAGGTTGGATGATTCCGTTCCATGCACTATAACAAATATGCCAACTTTTTCACAGTGGCCATTTCTCCATTTTATCACCAACAACAAGATTCATATTTTCTTATTTATATATAGAAAACAAATAAAATAACGTATACGCGCAGGCGACAAACACATGCATGAAATAGACATTCACGAGTACCATTGGTTCGAATTCGCTGTTCAAAAGGCAAAGCAAACTCAGTGTTGTTTGATGACCTTTTCTCATTTCGACAGTAATCAACTTTACTCGTAGAGAATTTGAAAAATTATGCAGATTCGTGAGGTTTTTTTTTGGCCATTTTAAGAAGTGGGATGAGGAATGGATGCATCCAAAGCAATAGAGATGCTAAAGGGAAAGATAGGGATAGAAGAATGTAAACAAAAGAGCAAAACAGCTGGGATAGAAAAGGGTGTTATTGCTATAAAATTGGCACATATGGGACCCTGATGTTGCCATCTTTGGCTCTAATTACTTTTATATATATATATATATATATATATATATATATATATATATATATATATATATATATATATATATATATATATATAGAGAGAGAGAGAGAGAGAGAGAGAGCTAGGTTCAAGTGTTTAAACTAATTATTGTGTTATTGTATGCATCAATATAGACCAATCATTTGAAAAGAGTAAATATGTAATCTTACATTTAATTAATTATGGTAAATATATAAATCAATTAATATCCCTTTAATTTAGGAATATCAATTAATTTCCCTTTAATTTAGAAATGAGTCGTGTTATCAGAGCACAACGTAAGGGAGCAGGGTCCGTCTTTAAATCTCATACCCACCACCGAAAATGGTGAATCGATTTGCAAAGTCTCAATTTTGACTTTCAACATCGGCATTCAATTGCGAACGAGTAAACATCATTATTCCAAATCTTGATTTCATTGGTTCCGACTCCGATTTCATTCGATCACAGTGAGTCCGCTCGCACCAAAGAGTTCGCAAGTTGGTCGTTCGTTCCAAAAGATTCACAATATCAATTTTGACTTTTTCTGTTGAATAGCAATTGCGAATAAGCACACAACCACCCCGATTTCGTTTGTTCACATGCTACTTCCGATTACAATTTCAATTACAAATGCAGACAACTTGTTTGCCCCAATTTTGTCCTTTTAGATTGACTTGCAAGAACATCTGCTTATTCCGATAATATCCAATCTCGATTTTAATCGATCGCATTACACATCCGATCATGAATCTAATTAAGATTGCAGTCCCAATTTTGACTTTCTATGGTCTGACCATCCAAATCAAAATACACCATGTTTATCAGTTCATCATCAGACTCAGAGATTGCAATAAATCAAGCCCCAAATCGATTCATCAAAGATCGATTTCACTCATGGATCATCAGAAACAAGAAGCGACAAGGGTGGAATAATGGTAGGGTGGTGACCGTGCAAGGTGGTGTTGGGGGAGGCAACAACTTCGGTTGCTCCTGTGTTTCCCGGTGAGCAGGTCAGAAACAAGAGAGGGGAAGGAGGCATTTGAAGGAATTCAGGTTATGGGTTTGATTGTTTGAAAGGAAAGAAGGAAGAAGGAAGAACAAGAGGGAACAACTGGTGTTTGGGTGGTCCGAGGCTAGCAGTGAAGAAAGGAGTGCACTTTAGTTCAATTCAGAAAGGGTAAAGGGAACACCATTTCAGTTGTACAAAATTAGATATTTTGGGGTTGCTTTTGATAGAAAATCGATGGGTGTTTGTAGAGTTTATTGGGTTTGTTGTTTTCACAGGAATGGGAGAAGGAAGAACACGAATGGGAAATTGCCCTCTTTTTTTTGTTGGTTTGTTGGGTACATAAGGGCAAGAACAAGATTGTTCTTGTATTTCTTAACTGCAATCGATGTGACAACATCTACTATGAAAAGGAAACACTTTTTCTTTTTCGTTTGAGTGTAGTAATGTCCTGAAAAGCATAATGAAATGGAATCACAGAATGGTATTGGTGAGATTCCAATTCTATTGGAATGGAATCACGAATTCCAATTCTGTTGGAATGGAATCACGAATTTCAATTTTGTTGGAATCACAGAAGTTGATGCTTGAAGAACGGACCACAAAATTGAAATGGACCACATTATTCTTTTAGAATGTATTAGTCGTTGTTAGATTTTGTTGTTTTCTTTCCCGTTATGAAAGTTTTTTTAGTTTTATTCTTTAACATTAAATGTAATTTTTAACAATTGTTACATGTATTCTATAAGAAGTTTTTTGTTTTTATTCTTCAAGAATTTGTTAATCTATAAGAAGTTTTTAAATTCATGATCAAGAAATAGGTTCAAGAATCTTTTTATTATTTATGGTTCAAGAATATTTTTATTTTTGAATATACTTATAAACGTATTCAGTCGGAATGTCCAAATTAAAAGAAATATAATTCGTAAAATCAGATTTTTAATATTATTAGAATCTATTATCCCTTCAAAATGCAATTTTCCTTAATAAAATCTATATTAATTGACTAAATTACCCTTGTAATTAATTAAGATGATATTTTCAATTATATTTAATTCAATAATGTATATTAATCACTTTCTTAAAATAAGTAAATTTGATTGACCCACATTTATGCATACAATAACACAATAATTACTTTGAATAGGATAACCCAAGCCTCTCTCTCTCTCTCTCTCTCTCTCTATATATATATATATATATATATATATATATATATATATATATATATATATATATATATATATATATATATATATATATATATATATATATATATATATAGAGAGAGAGAGAGAGAGAGAGAGAAAGAGAGAGAGAGAGAGAGAGAGAGAGAGTGAGTGAGTGAGAGTGTGTGTGTGTGTGGTTCAAATGAGAACCATAATAGATTAAGAACCCTAAGAACCCCAATTAATTAGTAAATATTTACACTATATTCTTATTAAAGATGTTAAAATCCTAATTTTTTGTGTTTTCGGTATGAAAGACCAAACTTATAATTTTTACAGTCTAATATTTTCATCCGTATATGCTCTTATATTTTAACACAAAACTTATATTAAATACAGATTTACATAGTCTATTTACAGTTTAATACAAAAAATTTACAACTTAATACAAACTGTTGTACAATAATTCACTAATTCAAAGAAGTCAAAAACTCAAACTCTACCACCGTATGTCACCACCAACCACCTGTATCAACAAAGTAGCCATTATTTCTTCCAAATGAGATCTGTAGATAAAGTCATGCATTAACAACATATATACTACATATATAGTTTAATAAAGCCTATTAATTCACTCGTTTTGAATTTAATACAAAACAATTATAAAAACTAGTAGATTCTTACAAATTTATATAACAAAAAAATAAATATATTCATAAGAAAATTAACACAAAATTTTATATATAAATTATTCATATTTTAATACAATTTATAAAAACTTCATAGCAAAATGCAGTCAATTCATAATTTAAACAGAAAATTCATATTTAATGCAGTCAATTCATATTTTTAAACACAAAAATCACAGTTTAATATAAAAAATTCACAGTTTAATATAGAAAATTAACAGTTTAATGCATTCAATTCATAGTTTAAAACACAAAATCACAGTTTAATACAAAAAATTATAGCTTAATATAGTTAACTCGCAGTTTAATGCAGTCAATTCACAATTTAAAATACAAAAACAACATCTTAATATACAAAGTTCATAACTTAGTTAAATAAATCTCAGTTTAATATACAATAAGTATGCATTCACAACATATTATCAGATTAACACTCTTAATACAATTAGTTCACAGTTTAATACACAAAATTACAGCTTAATGCAATAAACGAATAATTTAATACACAAATTTCACATCCTAAACAGAAAATTCTCATCTTAATAGAAGTTAAAACTAAGATTATAAAAAAAAATATACAAATGAGAGATTAAAACATTAAATTCACACCTTAACAGAAGAACAAAAACGATTAAAAAAATGCATCGTAGAGATCTATAATAGATGTAAGTAGAAAAATAAATATAAAACATGCATGCACATCATAAAACTTATAAAAAATCATATATCCACAACTTAAACTTGTAAAAAATCATGTATTCACAACATAAAACTAACATTTTCTTATTAATAACATTTAAAACTAATATTAACATGACTAAAAAAATTAATAATAACATTTAAACATCACAATTCACAACTTAAAAAACCTAGATTCACATTATTTGAGAAAAGATTAACATTATAACACATTTTAAATTCAATTCACAACATATCAACTAAAAACCTAAGTTATGAAACAAAAATCTATGCAAGTATCATAACAAATAAGAACATAAACTTGGATTCACGTATTAATAATATTGGATTCACACGTTAAGAGTAGTTACAACTAATATTAAGAAAAGTAAACAATAAAAAATATATTAAAACATTAAAGTCATAGTTTAACAAAAGGAAAAATAATCAACACAAAAATTGAGATACCTAATGTAGATCTAGTGATGTTTCACCAGAGATCAGAAGAAAAAGACGGAGAAAGGTTGGTGGTGTTTCACCAAATCTAAGACTTGAAGAAAACGAAACGTGATCCCGTCGGAGCTTGTATAACTGTACATCAATGTTGACAAAAATCGCAGATCTAGACATTTGTGGTGGCGAAAATCATAGATCTGGACCAAAAAACTTCTAATCTTGCAGTGTAAGAAACAAAGATGATAGATCTAGTGTGAGTAAGCTCTGATGCGACGTAGATGGTAATGTTTCACTTGAGATATAACCTAAACACATCAGATGTAACCTTAAACACATTTGATCTGCATCAGATCTAGTAGTTTTTCACCAAATATCAGAGAGGATGAGAAGGATGCAACACATCTGATGGTGTTTCATCAGAGACCATAGGATTATTGGATTAGTGTCTAAGCCCGTAACTATATTTGGTATGTACTTGACTCGGTTGTGCATGGTCCTTTTGGGTTGCCTTCACCAAAGCAACTTGACAAGGTTTTTTAGGAGAGAGAGAGATAGAAAGAGAGAGAGAGAGAGAGAAAGAGAGAGAAGATATTATGATTTATTAATATATTATAAGAATAATATATTAAAGGATAAATCATATTATTTGATTAATATTAGTCATAAATTAATTAGGAATTAATTTGGTGACTAAAAGAAATTAACTGAATAAAGGGGCTTAAATTGTCAAATGTGTGATAGTTGAGTTTTGGGCTGGGAAACCTAATGGACTAAGGGGGAACGAAATAATGATGAAGGATCACCATATTTTCGTCCAAGGCCTTATTCCAAAAGGTTCCTTGGGCTGCTTGGTAAATAAGCTGTCCATTTGGGTTTAGACTGAAACCCTAGTAGCCTACAATATAAATAAAGACCCTTGCTTGCAATTTTCGGCACTTTGACTCTAAGAGAAACCCTAGGGCCGATTTTAGCATCCTCCCTCCTCTCTCATAATTGCCTTCTTTCTTGTGTGGTGTTTGTAAACGATTAGAGGAGTTATAATTGTGACTCTAAGCTCAAGACCAAGAAGAATCAAAGGATTTCAAGCCAACTGAAAGAGGTAATCACTTAGATATGTTCTTATAGTGTTAATTTCGAATTATGCATGCTAGATCTAGGGTTACAAGTGTTGGATGAATTACATGTACAATAGAGAAACCTAGATCCAAGCTTTAGGGTTTTGCATGAGCACATAGGATGTGATTTTGCATTAAAACCATCAGTGGTATCAGAGCCTTGATTGGTTTCTTTTGTATGTGATGTAATTGTCGAGTTTTTTCTGAAAATCATTTTTCTGGCCTCTGCCCGACCCGACTCGGCGAGTCCAGGTAGTGACTCGGGGAGTCCGGGAGTCACACAGAGGATATCTCGGGATTACTTGCTCTTTTGCTATAGGATAAATGCCAAAATCGTTTTCTAATAATAAAATCCAAATTTTATTGTATTTAAATGATTATCCTTACCAAAACAAAAGATAATTTCAAATCATTTGAATAATAGTTTCTTTATATGATAAATATTGATTGTTTAAATTATTTGCTAATTATCTTGTGACTAAAATTGGATTAGGTCAAATATAGATAATCATAAAATTAATTTTTTAATTTATATTATTTTTTATTTGATCCTTTGTGTTTTGAAAAGTTCAAAACTTGTCCTCAAGTTTTGAAATTTAAATTTTATGATTAAAAGTTTTAATTTTGAATGATTTAAATTTCAAACCCTTAGAATTTTACAAGTTTAAAATTCGACCTTATACTATTATAGTATTACGAGATTAATTTATATTATATATATATATATATATATATATATATATATATATATATATATATATATATGTATGTATGTATGTATGTATAAGTTAAAGTGCTAGTCTTACCGTTAGTAGGCCTCATTCACGAAGTCGATCTATAAGGGGGGTATAAGGTTATGGCCTATAAAATGGTCGTTTAATGGGTATCCACTCTTACCCATCACTTCCTTGATTGGTGGAGGGTCGTTAGCCGAACGGGTAGGATAGGGCAATCCTCTCCTCGTTAAAAGTATAATGAATGATACAAAGTAACTACAATGTTTTTACAAATTCTAAATCTTATTTACTTTAGGTTAAAATGTGAAAATGATGCTACTCCATGGAATTACACTTTGTACCCTTGTCAAACATTAGTGGAGCGTGTGTGGTTAACTGACACACTAATTTGGGATTGAAATTGGTAGCGAAGGGTGGCGCGATGTTTGTCATAGATCAATGGAGCGTGTGTGGTTTACCAGCACATTGATTAGGTGATAGAGACATTAAGTGCACCATGTTGATTCGCATGGTTATTCACACCTTTTTGTGATCCTCGATATCCCAGTCACAAACTTGAAGGGCATATCGAGATTTAAACATGCCATTGAAAGGTTCAATGAATCTCAAAAGAATCTAGGAGTTTTCAAATACATTTAAAACTTAATTTCCTTTTGTTTTTTCATGGTGGAAATTAGTGAATCGTCATCCACTTACCTTCAAATTATTTACATTTTGATTACTACATCCCTTTTCTAACTTGTGAATAATGTTGTTGGATCCTAGCCCTAATTTTTTCATTTGGGTGTTTAATTGGGGATTCATTTCTAATCAAACTATGCTCCTTTCTTTTTTCAGATGTCTGGTAACAACAACAACGCTTCTGGGTCATTCTCGCTAACGAACCTATGTCAAAAGGTGAGATTTGATGGGTAGAATTTCAATGAGTGGATGAGATACATTTGTATGATCACTCGCTACGAGAACAAAGAATATGTCCTCGATGAGAAACTTGAAAAGATCAACCCAGATGTTGCTACTCCTGAAGAGTTGACCGCCTTTGAGGCCCACGAGCGTGATGCTCTGAAAGTTCATTGCATCATGCTAGCCACCTTGAACCTCAAACTCCAAAAGTCCTATGAGGACATGTATCCATATGAAATGCATCAAAATTTGTTGGACAAGTACCACCAAAGCGCGAGGCAAGAGCGCTTTGAGATCATTACTAACATGATCACCGCTAAGATGGGGAGTGGAGAATCCCTAACCTCTCATTTGCAGAAAATGCAGAGGTATGCTGATCGTCTTCTCAAACTTAATGTTAAGTTTGATGAGGATTTGGCTATTGACATCATCCTCCACTCCTTGCATTCATGCTACAACCATTTCAGAATGACCTACCACATGAATAAGGAAGAGGTCTCGTTGAGTAAGCTTCACGAACTGCTGAGGACTGCTGAGAGTAACCTCAAGGACAAATCTGTTGCATCAACCCCTGATGTGGCTGCTTCTGTGTTGGCAATTGGTCAAGGGAAGGGAAAGAAGAGGAAGGCTCCTTCAAAGAGACACCAAAAGGGAAAGTCCCGTGATGGTTCATCCTCTAGTGGTACCAAAGTAGGTTCTGCTAAACCCTCCTCTGACCCTAAGGAAGCAGAGTATTTCTATTGCCACGAGAAGGGTCACTAGAAATGAAGTTGCCCTAAATACCTGCAGGACATTAAAGATGGAAAGATAAAGCCCACTTTCGCAGGTATGTATTCTATTAAATCTAACAACTCATCACTTGCTACTTCATGGGTTCTTGATACAGGATGTGGTTTCCACATTTGTTCTGATTTGCAAGGCGTAAGAAGAAGTGGGGAGGTGGATCATGGGAAGATAAACTTGATTATGGGAAACAAAAGATCATCGCCTGTGACCAGAGTCGTAGTTTATTCTTTAGTGTTGAGTAATGGGTTAGGATTAGATTTAAATAATTGTTGCTATTTGCCAAATATGGCAAAGAACATCATTTATTTTCATGGATTATATAGACAGGGTTTCAGATATTCATTTGATAATAGTAATGGTTCTATTAATGTTTATTTGAATTGTGTTTTTTATTTCAATGCATTTCCTTGTAATGGAATATATGAATCTGTTTTGGTTGTAGACAACTTAGGAAATGATGTGTTGAATATTTATTCGTCTAATAGTATAGACAAAGCATGCTTGTGGCATTGTCGCCTTGGCCATGTCAACAAAAAACGCATAGCCCAACTCCAAAAGGATGGAGTGTTGGAGTCATTCGGCCTTAGGGAAGATGACGTGTGTGAATGTTGTTTGCTTGGGAAGATGACCAAGTCACCCTTTACTGGCACTTGTGATAGGGTGAGGTTCTATTGGATCTCATACACACCGATGTGTGTGGGGCTTATAGATCCACCACAAGGGATGCTTACCGCTTCTACGTGAATTTTACAGATGATTATAGCATATATGGATATATCTACTTAATCAAGCATAAGTTAGAAACCTTTGAAAAGTTCAAAGAGTTTAAGAATGAAGTGGAGTCAGTTGGGCAGGAAAATCAAGATGCTTCAGTCAGACTGAGAAGGAGAGTACCTAAGTCTTGAGTTTCATGACTATCTAAAGGAATGCAGAATTGTTTCGCAACTAACGCCTCCGAGAATGCCACAATTGAATGGTGTGGCTGAGAGACATAATCAGACCTTGTTGGACATGGTTCGTTCTATGATGAGTAGAGCTTCGTTACCAATAGCTTTCTTGGGGTATGCCTTGGATACTGCCGCCCATATCCTTTACCTAGTTCTCACCAAGAAGGTTGCTAAAACACTTCACGAGATGTGGACAGGGAAAGCTCCCTTATTGGCACATATCAAGGTTTAGGGTTGCGAGGCTTTCGTAGACGAGAGACTCACGACAAGCTCGAACCTCATAGTGAGAAGTATTATTTCATCGGCTATCCACAGAAGTCCTTTGGCTATCTCTTCTACAGACCGAGTGACAATGTTGTCTTCGTTGCGAGAAGAGGGGTTTTCCGAGAAAGAGAACTCATAAGCCAAGAGGACAGTGGGAGGCAAATTGATCTTGAAGAGATTCAAGAGCAAAGCGATGAAGGAACTTCCAACACTGTCACTCAACCTGAGGAGGAAACTCCTATTGAGCCAATTGACGAGTCCTTACCTCTTAGACATTCCAGCAGGGTTAGTGTTCAACCCCAGTTTTATGGTTTTCATATTAATACTGAAAGGGATACGTTTATTAGTGATGAAACACTAATAAATTTGGACGAACCTACCAGCTACAAGGAAGCCATGGCAGGCTCAGAGTCTACTAAATGGAAAGAGGCAATGGACAGCGAGATTCAGTCCATGTACGACAATCAAGTTCGGAATTTGGTTGACAATGTTCCGGGTCATAAGACAGTCGGGTGCTAGTGGATCTTCAAGAGAAGACTGACATGGATGAGAATGTGCACACTTATAAAGCACGATTGGTCGCAAAGGGGTTTACTCAAACTCCTAGAGTTGACTATGATGAGACCTTCTCTCTAGTTGCCAAGATAAAGTCTATTAGGGTGATGCTCGCAATAGCTGCGTTTCATGATTATGAAATATGGCAGATGGACGTGAAAAACTGCTTTTCTTAATCGAAAGTTGGCTGAGGATGTTTACATGAATCAGCCAGAGGGTTTTGTCAATGCGAAGCATCCAAATAGATTGTGTAAACTTGAGAAATCCATTTATGGATTGAAGAAAGCATCTCGCAGATGGAATCTTTGTTTTGATGAGAAGGTCAAAGAGTTTGGTTTTCTACGAAGCGAAGATGAGTCATGTGTGTATGTCAAGGCCAGTTGGAGTGTAGTGAGCTTCCTCATATTATATGTCGATGGCATACTACTCATAGGAAACAACGTCCCAATCTTACAGGAGGTCAAGTCCTGGCTTGGGAAGTGTTTCGCTATGAAGGAAAGGCTGCATATATTCTGGGAATAAGGATAGTAAGAAACAGAAGTAAGAGACTGATAGGACTCAGTCAGGATACATACTTGGATAAGGTACTAAAGCGTTTTAGTATGGAAAATTCCAAGAAAGGGGAGTTGCCAATCCAAAGCAATACCAAGTTAAGTAAGACTCAAAGCCCGAGTACAGAAGCATAAATAGTTGATATGAGCCGACTACCTTACGCTTCCGCAGTTGGCTCGATCATGTATGTTATGACTTGTACTCGCCCTGATATGGCCTTCGCTTTGCGTATGGTCCGCAGATATCAGGGAAACCCTGGTAGATTCCATTGGACTGCAGTTAAGAATATTCTTAAGTAC